>NC_065910.1:2727272-3030303 GCF_905147045.1 Nymphalis io | reverse complement strand
TGATGAAGAAACTTAAGACAGCTGTGAGGAAGTGGCGGATGATGCGCCTCTTCCGGAAGAGGGATGGTAAGATGTTTATATATTTTTTTTTTTAATTGAAAGGCAGACGAGGAAGCAAGACTAGGTCTCTTAAGGTCATAGCATATATATCATCTCGGAATGAGATCGTCACCGTATGAACTCGAGTCGTTCAGTATTCTTTATATGAAATTCCCTACACTACACTAATCGTAATCGTAACGTAATCGCCTCGCCTCGACAAGCTTACGTACCGCGGTACGATGCGCTGACAACTTGCAGTTCCCACTTCAGTCTGTTAGGTTGACGCTTATTTGACGGTGAAAGGATTGAAGGCAAATTATCCATTTCCGAGTTGATATGTGTGCTATAACCATTATAGTGTTCACAGCTAGAGGTGGAGGTTGAGGTTGGAGGGGGGAAGTCTAGTTAACACCTGCCCCCTCCAACCCCGCTCTCACACGCTGCCGAAATCGTAAGTTATTAATATTTATCCAGTAAAACTGTTATTAATAAAATGGTCCTTTTAGTTTTCAATACAAAAAAGATCTTTAGAATTGTATAAACTGAATTATTTTTCCGATTAAGTAGTTTAGTGATATTACCTAAAGTTTAGTGATGAAAATGTTACCGTTGTGAACTCTATGTGTAATGGATTTTTATGTAGCATTTTTGTGTTAAATGTATGCAAGACTGAATAAATTTTCACAGACAGCACAAACAAACAGCTGCAAATGCGGTTCTATGTTGATTTAAAAGTTTCTGATTACGGGTATTTCGAAACTTCTGCATTTGCTTCTCCAATAGCAGTTTGGAACTAAACTAACAAATATAACTGAGTAGCACGAAGCATTAATAGATACAAATACAATGCGGTAAAATTTCATATAAGTCCTTTCAGCTCTTTAGTGCAAATAGGTTTGGTTGAATAAACCATAATATCTGAACATTTTACAAAAACAAAAAAAGCAGATATGCAAATAGGCTAATTGCCAGCAGTTGTGGTTACTACTGACCACACATATTGGCACTAGCAAAAAAGAAAATATAAACTATTCCTTACATCACCAATGCATCGCCAACCTTCGTCACCAAGATATTTTAACTTGTGTTTGAAATAACACTGGCCCCACCCACGTTAGCGATAGAATTTCTGATGATAATTATTATTTTTAATTAATTAATATATTATAGAATAAATAATACTGGTATTGATTTGAAATCGACAACACACTAATCATAGAAATATTTTTCAATCACAGGAGCAGTGAAGACAAAAAAACAACTTTGGCATTGAATTGACACGATATAATTTTATCACGATCTATTGGTCGAGATTTTTAATAATGTCTGGTATAATAATAATATCCTGTGACATTATTCACACAAGGCCATCTGATCCCAAACTAAACAGAGCTCGTACTATGGAAGCCAGACAACTGATATACTACATGTACTAATTTTCTTTTATAAATCGTAAATACATACTTATATAGATATTTACACCCAGATTCAAGACAAACATATACTATATCTATCCTGGGTGGGAATTGGATTCGCGAAAAAAATACATTTTCAAGGTCGGCGAAATTAAAATAAATTAGATTTAAGTAGTTAAGTGCAATCAATTTGAGTTTTAAGATATATTTATCAAGATATGCTTGCAGTGTATAATATAGCAGAGTTATTAGAAACCCGCATGGAATTTGTTAAACGTAGGCTATAGTTGAGACGTGGTTCGAATAAGGCGCGAAATTGATTGAATATTTAATAAGAATATTGCCTTGACTCTCTTTCATACAGCATTCTGAAGCTGTATTTCGTATTAATATTTAAAATTGCCACCAAAACTTCTATAGACCTCATCATAGATGATTTTATATAATACATAAATATTGATATATATTTAAAATATATTTTGAATAATTATCTGATAATTACAATCGTTATTATTTTTTTCAAATACATAATATACATTTGTAGATAAAAATAATACTATAAAAAATACACCATAATTTTAAATATTACTCACGTAAAAAAATATGAATGCTAATGGATAATATAAGTTTGTTAAATTTCGTAGTCACCTAGAGAAAATTCACGAAATAATTACAAGAATAAGGTTAACTGTTTAATTATTGTCAAAAAAAAAGCCGAGATGACCTAGTGGTTAGAACGCGTGAATCTTAACCGATGATCGTGGGTTCAAACCCGAGCAAGCACCACTGAATTTTCATGTGCTTAATGTGTGTTTACAATTCATCTCGTGCTTGACGGTGAAGGAAAACATCGTGAGGAAACCTGCATGTGCCTAATTTCATTGAAATTCTGCCACATGTGTATTCTACCAACCCGCATTGGAGCAGCGTGGTGGAATAAGCTCCAAGCGTTCTCCTAAAAAGGGAGAGGAAGCCTTAGCCTAGCAGTGGGACATTAACAGGCTGTTACTATTGTCAACAGATTCTTCACTAACGCGGCAAACATCAATCGACCCAGTGCCATCAACTTCGGGTACCCCTGCGCACATCTCGCGTCCGCCTGTGGATCTACTGCAGTTGGTACTGTAAAAAATACTTTTTCAATAAATAAATTTAAGTTAAGACACAAAAGCAAATTAAAGATATGAATTTCCCTAATTATGTCTCAAATTTTCTTAAAATATATGTTATTGTAGATTAAAAAAAATACGATTTTGAGTGCCAATTAATATTAATTGCTTATCCATTCAACAAACATTATAAAATAATGTTAACAGTAAATAGGCGAATAGAAATATCGGAAAACCAATAAAAAAACATTCCTAGAACTACTGGGAATTAAGTATTTGAATTAAGAAGATTTATGATAATAATTAGTAATTCTAACAAAAGGAAATCTGGACAACAAAAGGTAAGTAAAATTAATTATAAAGCGAAAGATATTAGATAGATAGATTAAATATTTTAAAATGATGTCAAATCTATTGATCTTTGGAAATGGACAACTTATCCCAAGCGTTCGAAATTTGTCGTATCAATTGATACTCGTAACTCTGTTTAATGTTTAGACATTCAATTTTCAATTGTTCAAACGATATGTACACATATTTTTATGCAAGTTGAGAAGCAATTTTATATAGAACCTCTTTCTATTTTCTTTGTTTACAAATGTATTGTTATTCGCTATTCACCCATTCTTGCGATGTATTTCATTTACGAACAAAGATTGAACCATTGTATTACTAAGACATATGTTTGTAATGTCGCTTCATTTATTATGAAATTACTTTTACAAAATAAGATTAAGCATTTAACCTTCTTAAATTAAACTTAAATAGATTTCAATGAGAAATATTTTGGTGAAATTTGGTATTGGCTAAGTAAATTATATGCTCAGATTGATTTCTTGTTCTTATTTTTGTATGGTACATTACACATTATTTATCGAATATTGTCTCCAAATGCTTTCATATAATAAATATTATATTTAAGTACGGATACAGTTCTGTCAGATTTTTGTTATATACTAATTAGAACATAATAAAAAGTAATTTCCGAATTCGAATTTCCAAAACTATAAAATAATTAAATTCAATCATTATTATGAAAATTCTAGGCAAACAAAAAGGAATAAAAATTAATAGAACTTTTTAAAAACCAAATCACTTTTACTTCTATTATAAACGGAAAATTATTATTCTAATAATAATTAATATATAAAAATATATAAAATCTTGAGGTTTCACAGTTTTTGACTAATTCTCGGTTATTCTTAGCGAAACCGTCGCTAAGGTCACTTCACAGTTTAAAAGACTGAAAGAAAGAACTTATAAACGTCAAGGACGAAGTGTTAAATTTGAAGCAGCAAAAGCATTGTCTTCCATGAAAAGAATTCATTATAACATAAGTCTTTATATAAGTTGGAAACCCGTAAATATTCAACTATGAACGTATCACATGAGACCGTACAGTATGACTTCAGATATGAATTGTCAGAAATTTTTCACGTAAACGTGGACTTTTAAGGAAACAGCATAATTAACATATATGGTACAATTATATATGATAGAAGCGAAGGAGTTTACGGCACGCTCATTCTTAGGGCAAGTTTTCGTTTAATTGGTAAATAGAAATATTAGTAATTCTTCAAAATTCATAATTACACTGGCTCACTCACCCTTCAAACCGGAACACAACAATACCATGTACTGCTGTTTTGCGGTTGAATATATGATGAGTGGGTGGTACCACCAAAATTAGAGTAAAGGAATACATTCTAAACATTAAAGAGAAGATGAGGGCCTATCAGTGGATGATTTGTTCCACTTTTATAAGCAGTTTAATAGTATAAAATAAACATTATTTATGTAAATTGATTATCAATATCCTAATTTATAATGTAATTAGTATTCTTAATTCGTACAAAACCAAGTTCTTAATTGGATTTTAATGTCCTTATTGATCGGCGCCTATATTTCGGGATCACAGGCAGGCTATGCTATCGTCCCTGATTACCTCACAAACTTAGGTGATTGACATTAATTATGTTAGGAGAATATACCTATATAAAAATAGACAAAGATAGTACAGTTCAGAAACTTACCCTTCTCTGTTTATCAACTGGTTATTTCTTTTTTCTGTTGTGTAGTTACTGACGAAGTTTAGTTTATTAATGAAAATTTGTTAAAAAAACAATCGTATCATGCATTTTATATATTTTTATTTATAGAGTCGAGCAAATGGGCTACCTGGTGGCGGTCACCATAGACATTGGCGCTGTAAGAAATCTAAACCGTTCCTTATATCGTCAATGCGCAACCAACCTTCGGAATTAAAATTTATGTCCCTTGGGCCTGTAGTAACACTGGCTCACTCACTCTTCAAACCAAAACGCAACAAAATTAAGTATTGCTATTTAGCAGTAGAATATCTGATGAAATGGTGTTACCTACCGAGACTGTCTTGTACAAAGTCTTAATACCAAATAAATCAAGTATGTTTACCTCAAATGTTGAATAATAATTATGGTGGTATGGTAATATCGACCACTAAATTCAATTGCCTCTAAAGGTGAGACTGTTTCATGTTAAGCATTTCTTTTTACGTTGGATTACCATTAGACATAAGTCCTAGTAATTACGTAATTACTAAAGTTAGTGTAATACTTATCCAATAAAATGTAGTTCTAAAATATTCTTAATTAAATTGTTTTAATTATAACTAATGATCGATGAATTACCGGTGTATTATAAAACAAAAATTTTCGAATTAAAACTAATTTTCAAACGTTCATGAAAGTATTTTATATATATTTATATATTATATACACATTAAGGACTTGCAACGAATGTTTTTTTTTTTTAATTTTGATTGGTTACCAGATTGTGATTTATATAGCCCTGGTGTAAATACGATCATATGAGTTCATGGACCTAAAATAATATATTATAAACAGATAAATATATAATAAAATTGTATAAAAACATAGCATCTTAATTAAATAAATGTATATTTTTATTATTGTAATAATATAATAAGGTTATATAGTATACGCGCCACACAACACAAGATATAGAGAACGGCAGCAGATTAGGGGTGTGAAAACATTTGATAAGATAACTCATGATGTGTGCTGTCTAGCTATACGCGTCGGTCTTACCCCTAAAGCGTATCATTTGAGTTCAGAATATATAAACGATTATTCGATATGTGCATGAATCGTCAAGAGGAGATTTATGACATATCCATAAACCGTTCAATTTTTATGTCATGAATAAATGATTTAAATGATTTTGTGGTAACATTTTCTTAAATTAAAGAATGTTCTGACGTCCTAAATCTACCAAGAGGGTATTCGTCGTGGCGTATAATATTAATGTATTTTTTGCGAGGCCTTGCGTGACTTAAATTTTCTCTGTTTTATCGAATGCTATTAATAGATGCATCAATAAAATCGAAGCCTACATTATGCTTGGTATTGTAAATTATCTAAGTAAAAGGACGAAAATAATTATGTTAAAAAATATACTTTTCGATGGTGTTATAATGTTAAATAAGCCCGATGAAATCTTAAACATTTTGATATTTATTATATGTAAAAAACATGTTATTAAATATAGTCGAATAATTTAATGTAAAATTTAATATTTTGTAATTACCTACAAAATTTATATTTTTTCTTGGTAATATATTTATTTATAGTTTTACACATATTTTATCATAGTTTTTTGTCAATACCTTCATTGTTTAATTTTAAAAATAACTATACATGTTTCGAGCTTTTTTTTATATTTTTCCATATTAAAAAATAATAATTGTGTTTTCTCATTATAAGTGTTCTTTATGGGAAATAAATATCTATAAACCAAATAGCAATAGCTCTTATATCTCAATGGTTAGAACATGAGAATCTTAACCGAAAACATCAATTCAAACTCGGGCAAGCGTAATTGAATTTCAGTTGCTTAATTTGTGTCTATAATTCATCTCGTTCTCGGGAACGTGCATCTGTCGAATCAAAATGGGCCACATGTGTTTCCACCGCTTTGTATATTGTAAAATGTACTAGTACAGGCTTATTAATTTTTTTTTTTTGGCTTTTTTAAACGATTGTTTCGTTCAAAAATTTTATCCACGTTTACGTACTGAGTGTACATTTTTTTGACTTCCTGGCATTCGGAACGTTTTTAAATAATTGTTTTCAACGGTGACGCTGACGACAGACGGCGATTTAAATTCGTTTAAAAAAGTTTCAATGTA
Organism: Nymphalis io; assembly: GCF_905147045.1. NCBI lineage: Eukaryota > Metazoa > Arthropoda > Insecta > Lepidoptera > Nymphalidae > Nymphalis > Nymphalis io. The sequence goes on along the minus strand of NC_065910.1, from coordinate 3,023,548 downwards.
TCTAGATATCGTAAACGGGAACAAGTTCTCAATAAAAAAGATACTTTTTTATTTTCTAAGGAAAATATTTAATATGCCAGCTGATATAGATTTACAAATAGAATAAAAACTCCACATAGGTATTCAAAAGTGTAATTACCCTCTGTCGATCGCAGTATATCAAATTTATAGTTTTATTAAAATTAGTGCCGAAAAAGCCGAAAATGGGTTCAATTTTATATGAAAATGTTAGCGTTCATGATATTAATATGACTAGCTTCAGCACCAATATATATAACATATAGCAAAACCTGCGAACGTGAATAAATTACCTTTCAATTATCATTATAATCATATTTAAATAACATAGAAGAAATTAAATTATTTTTTTCAACTTGGAATTGAGCCTAAGCACCTATTGATGAAAGCACTTTACTGGTGGTAGGTGTGCAAGCTCGTCTGGGTAGGTACCACCCACTTATCAGATATTCTACCGCAAAACAGCAGTACTTGGTATTCTTGTGTTCCGGTTTGAAGGGCCAGTGTAATTACAGGCACAAGGGACATAACATCTTAGTTCCCAAGGTTGGTGGCGCATTCGTGATGTAAGCGATGGTTAACATTTCTTACAATGCTAATGTCTATGGGCGTTGGTGATCACTTACTATCAGGTGGCCCATATGCTCGTCCGCCTTCCTATTCTACATAAAATAGCACTCAAAACTCATTCCCAAAAAAATTATAAAAAACTAGATAAATCTTGTTTATAAAGATTGTGTTGGTCTTATAAATTGAAACAAAAATGAATAAATAAATTTCCAGTATAAATTGTGATAAGAAATTCATTAGAAGTTTATTCCGGTTCGGAACACATCTGTAGGATGCAGTATTGTTTTCTGTTATGTTCTCTTGTTTGAATCCAGTTTTGCGAACAAAATAAAAAAAATTAAAGCTTAACTTTTTTCTATTCAAAAAAGAGTGGCATTCAGCAACAGAAAACATTTTAATTTAACAATACTTATTTAGACGACCCTGAAAATTGCTACAGTCTAATTAACGTTTTTTTTTTATTTCACGTAGGAACCAGACGAAGGTCAAAAACTAAGAGAACAGCACTTACGACAATATGCCTTCTTTCAACTAAGGATACATTTAAAAAGAGGTCAAAATTTAATCGCAATGGACAAGAATGGTAAGTACTGTATTATTTATCACTACACAAGACATGACATCCACGTAGGCCGAAGCTACACTCGCACGAGAGCCACAAAACACAAATAAGACACATAAACACAAGTAAGGCTGAGCAAAAAAAAAACACATTTCAACACGAGTGCAAATCATTTATGATATATGCTTAATTTACAAATAACGATTTACTTATCTAAATACTATGAAACGTCAAGGGTTGTATAGTTAGAGTATGAGTTGTCCTCTTCTTTCGAATGTCAAATTACAAATGATAGAAAAAGATAAATCAATGTGTGACTGTTCCGTTCTACTCAAGCATTTAAGAAATATTTTTAAATCAATTATGCATTGAATTCTCATAATATATTATTCAATAATGATTATTTAATATATAAAATGCTTAAATGTTTATAAAACTGAATGTAGTTAATATTTATAACCAATTAAAAAAGTTTTAAGTACTATGTGTGAATTCCGAATCGTATAACGTGATTTTGTACAAACTGATTCCACGAACAGATAAAAATAGTTCTTACTATTTATGTGAGTAATTCATAATCAGTGACGTAGCTGTCGTAGGGTGTAGGTGGTGCATGCACCAGGGCCCCGGAGCTCAGGGGTCCTCTAACCTCAGCTTTGAAAAGATAGGAGCATAAAAGAAGAAAAGAAAAAAAAATTACTAACTTAAATTTTGATAAAAATATGTACAGTATGACGTTTGAAATAAAGTTACATGGCTTAGTATGTTCTCGTACAAACCACTTTTTATTTAAATTGTATATACCTGCAACATCAATCAGGGGCCGAATTCTTCTAATTTATAACGAATACGATACGTTTCCGATTCAATTCCGATTCAACTTTGAATCATCTGTATTTATTTGAATCGGAACCGAACCGATAATATTTTAACATATACCGTTATGTCAAAAACAAACGTAATTGTTAACTTTTATGGTAATAGTCGATAATTAAATTAAAGAATAGGAAAACGGAAAAACGGCAACGATCACGCATATTTACCCAATGGCCAAGTGGACACGCGGCCGGGCAGGTCTTGTAGGAGCGGTAGTTAGCCATTTTTTGTAACTTTATGATTTGACTTTTCTAAAGAATTAGGAAACCTAATCAATATCACAAAAATAGTCAAAGACTTAATAAATAGGTATAGATACCTACTTACTGAGTAATTGGTAGGTAGACCTACAAACCGATATTTAATAATTAACAATAAATATTGTTTTTAATTAAAAATAAATGCGTGTTTTGCCCGGTGGGGGTTTTTTTATAATTTAAATACGATAATGACATGTGACAATATTATACAAAACGTTATTTATTTACTAAGTAATAAGCTATTTATGATTTAGTAGGTATTTATAAAAATATATTATATATTAAATCCAGTACATTTAATATCAAAAAATTTATAATTATAAAAATATTTCAAAAGAATGATTGCTTATCTAGGAATTAACATTTCAGCCATAAGCAGTGGGTTTGATTTCCGTTGATAATAATGTCGCACATCTAACATATATAAACCATAAAAATATTCGTATAATAGAATAACCATAAAAGATAAATAATAATATATAATTCATTTAAAAAATTACAGACTAAATATAATTCCAGACAACCATTTCTTATAAGGCAAGGAGGTTTTATTACCACACAATAATTTTATAGCTTTTATATAAATTCAACACAAACACGTCAATCTGTATTATATTATATAAATGTATTTATTTTATTTCGCACTTTTTTAAATTTTTATTGCATTTTTTTAGTGCTTTTGCTTTTAGTAATTCTCCTGTAGATGTAGTTACAATATTTATTTTTGACACCGTAGCGTAAATAAGTAGAATAAAAAAAATAATTTATTAAAAAAACCACATAATTGGCAATACATTGTTAGCTATGCATTTGTATTTAGAATATAATTTTTAGTTATGAATCATATTTCATTTTGATCGCTAAGCGTTCATTCCGTTTTCGAAATTTAAGAATAAAAATACGGTTCTTTTTAAAAATACAAAAATAACAGATAAAAATATAATTAAACTGTAGTAGACTAGCCCCTTTCCTATAGATAAAGTAAGCTTTGTTCGTTCGTTATATTATTTTTGCTTCTTAATTTTTTCTAATTACGCGTTTTGTGGGGTCCCAAAACCAGGATTGTTGTCAGGCACCAGTGATCCATACGTGAAGTTTAAGGCTGCGGGCAGACTACTGCATAAATCAAGAATAGTGTATCGGGACCTTAATCCTGTGTGGGATGAATGTTTCACGGTGCCAATCGAAGATCCTTTCCAGCCAGTGCAATTGAAGGTGAGATGTCGTCTTATTATATTTTAAATATATATTGAATGTGGTTGATAAGAGATATAATTCGGTGGCAGCTTTACATTTAATATAACCTATATAATGACAATCTAAAAGAGCTTCTATGATCGCACCACTAAAGTATATTATTGATTATGATTGAAGGTTGCTTACGATGTTTTCCATCATCGAGCGCGAGATAAATTATAACGACAAATGTAATAAAAACAAGAACATTCAGTGGTGTGCTTGAACCCACAGTGATCGGTTTATATTCAGATGCTCTGACCACATACATTTAATATAAGATTTTCAATTAACGCACAAGAAAGAAGAAGTAATTCTTTTATCTAATTTGATTGAGTATTTCCATTCGATAAGGTTGATTAATTCCCTACAGTGCCATTGTAGACTCTCTTAATGAGATGGAGAAATCGTAATGAAAGAAAGAGATAAATATATATATTACATCTTGTTCCACTCTTCTTTGATTGATTTTTCAATTAGTGAGCATCGTTTATAGAATAAAGAAAGAAAAATCGTAAATACATTCATTGATTTTGTTTTCCCTTTGACTTATATACTACTGGTGGTAGGGCTTTGTGCAAGCTCGTCTGGGTAGGTACCACCCACTCATCAGATATTCTACCGCAAAACAGCAATACTTGATATTGTTGTGTTCCGGTTTGAAGGGTGAGTGAGCCAGTGTAATTACAGGCACAAGGGACATAAAATCTTAGTTCCCAAGATTGGTGGCGCATTGGATATGTAAGCGATGGTTGACATTTCTTACAATGCCAATGTCTAAGAGCGTTGGTGACCACTTACCATCAGGTGGCCCATATGCTCGTCCGCCTTCCTATTCTATAAAAAAAAAAAAAAATATTTATTTTCTAACAGTTTTACTTGGTGGTAGGGCTTTGTACTAGCCCGTCTGGGTAGCTTACATCCACTCATCAGATATTAAAAAGCAATACTTAGTATTTTGTTATGTTCCGGTTTGAAGAGTGAGTGAGCCGGTGTAACTACAGGCACAAGAGACATAACATCTTAGTTCCCAGGGCTGGTGGCGCACTGACAATGTAAGGAATAGTTAATCTTTCTTTCAACGCCAATGTCTATGAGTGATGGTGACCATTTACCATTAGGTGGCCCATCTGCCCGTCCGACTTCCTATATACATAATATTATTCTCAAACACGTCAGGAGAATATCACGGGATTACAGAAAGTATATGTCATATACATTACCCGTCCCAGCTGTGTCACCCGGGCACTCACGGCGATGACAGTGCACTGTCATAAAATAAACTCATAAATTATAACTTCTTTCACATTATTCATCATTATATGTATATAGTTCTCTTTCTCCTTCATATATATATATATATATATATATATATATATATATATATATACCGTACATTACCGTACATTATATATACCGTACATTTTTTTTAATTTATATATATATATATATAATTTACAATATCATTTCTCCTATCAATAAGTACATAGCAAGAGAGTAACATACATACCAAATTATTATTTGAAACGTACACTCAGGCTAATAAACAATATATTTTTATTAAAACATATTTTAGTTGGTTTTTAAAAAGTCAAAATCCAGGTAACTTCTATAACCACTTTTAAATCGGCATTTTATAATTTTAATTTTAAAATACAATTAAACCACCATCGATTAACAATCAAAAAATTATATGTATATATAATAATCGTATACAATTATATTTATATATCCTGTATGAACATCAACGAATACTACGAGTTCGCCAAGCTCTTCTATCATTTATATAATCCTGTACAGTATAAAAGGCTTATTATACAGTTTATTATTATATTATTTATTTATTTTTTAAATTACCAACTCGGTCAGTTCGGGAAAATATTTTTTTAATTCAAATTTCAACTCAAACGTAACATGTATTTTAATTGATACGAAAAACCTACATGCAATTTAATCTGTATAGTAAGAGGTAGTACGTTGGTACATTGAGATGCATAACTTATAATTTAGTTAGCAAATTTACATTTTGAATAATTATTTTCTTGTGTTTCGAATTATCACAATATTATATGGCCCACAATATACCAAACCTAATGCGACCATATGTCCTGTTTTGGATGAGACAGTCCTGTCTTCAAGCTAAGTGTCCCACAATCTTACACTTAAAAACCGCTATGACAATCAGACAGCCCCCAGGAAATAAGGCGGACAAGGAAATGGTTTTCCGAAAAAGAGATTAACTAAACTGTACATTTTTTTAATTTAATACTTCTACGTGATGGTACGTCTTTGTGCAAGGTCGCCTGGGTAGGTACCACCCACTCATCAGATATTCTGTAGAATATATCAGATATTCTGTTTTGGTGTACCAAAACAGCAGTACTTTATATTGTTGTGTTCCGATTTAAGGGTAAATAATTCAGTGTAACAGATACGAGGGACATAGAATCTTTGTTCAAGATTGGTGGCGTATTGAGGATATAAGGGATGGTTCATATTAATTTTAAGCTTGTAGACATTTTATTCTCAAAAAAGGCATGTCACTTACATGAGAATACACATATATAGTAATATAACATTCATATTCGTCTGTAGTAGTTACCCATTTAACGCAATGGCTTATTTTTTTTGTTATTGTTTTTTTTAAAGTGAATGTTCTAATACATGTTCAGCCAGTTTGGTCTTAAATGCCTTAAATGAGTGTACTTTTTTATGTGTGTAGGTATTTTACTGTAAAGTCGTGCTCCTTCATATGTTCGGATTTTTGTACCATATGACGTCCTAGTTTTCGGTAAGACAAGAAAGCTAGTTCGATGGGTGGTACGGTTACGATGTTCTTTTGTTTTGGTAAAACTTATATTAGTGTGGAAAGTTTTGTTGAGACTTTTTCTGATTATATAGATATTATATATATAAAGCTGCCGAAAATTCATAATTTTGGTTTTATTATAAAAAATGTTTGTAGTAGAATTCGAAAGGGATAACGAAAGAGAAATTTTATTCTTTTATTTTGTGCTATTTGAAGGTTGTTAATGATATTTAATATGAATATTTCTTACAATAGTCTATTGCCGATGGTTACCACTTTCCATCAAATGACCTCCTTAAAAAATTAAAACTATAATACTTGTGGCGTCTCGCTCTGATGGTATAATTATATCAGGTCGGCTTACACAAACCACAACAATACAAGGGTAATTGCTTGAGGGGAACTCGGAATCATTGAAATAATTATGTGTGGTTTGACTTATACAATGATTATATAATAATTTAAGAGAGCAGACAGCTTAGTGTTATTAGAACGCGTGAATCTTAACCAACGATCGCGGATTCAAACCCAGGAAAGCACTACTGAATTATCATGTTCTTAATTTGTGTTTTTCATCTCGTGCTCGGCGGTGAAGGAAAACATCGTGTGGAAACCTGCATGTGTCTAATTTCTAACACTTCCATCCATAAAGTCGCATTGGAGTAGCGTGGCGCAATGATCGCCAAACTTCGTCATCAAAAGGGAGATGCGATCTTAGCACATCAATGGCGCATTTACAAGCAGTTACATTACCTAACTTTTAGAAATTTCTTCAAGGCCCTATTAATCTTAGCCGAAATTTTCGGGTTCACATCATTTCATGTTTATAATTCATCACCTGTTCTATGACCTTTTACATTTGTATCCACCTATACACACTGGAGCAACGTGGCATAATCTTCAATCTTTTGCCTCTATAGAAGAGGTAATCTAAGTTCAGATGTGTGACATTTACAGGCTAAAATTTTATTTTACTTGCAATTATTATGAGAACTTGTAATTTCAAATTTCCTTCACTGCATAGATATCTTGAATATAACTTGTTCCATAGATGTTTTCACTGTATAAAGATATTTTGCTTAAGAAATTTGATAGCGAGAAGTTATTACATGAATTTGTTATTGCGACTCGTTAAATGTAAGAACAGACTCGAAACTTGCCGCAAAATAGGATCGTGAAATATCAGAAAGCGATATGTGACATTGACCATAATAATTATAGCATTTCAAGAACACACGCATCATCAAAAGGGAGTGAGTCCTTTATTTATATATATTATAAATAAAGAACTCACTCCCTTACACTTATTAATACTGAGAGCCGGTTGGCGTGGTTGGTGAATGCTTGCCTTTCACACCGAAGGTTCGATTCCCACCCAGGACAGATTTTTGTGTGCATGAACATGTCTGTTTGTCCTGAGTCTGGGTGTAATTATCTATATAAGTATGCATTTACAAAAGAAAAATAGTATATGTAGTATATCAGTTGTCTGGTTTCCATAGTACAAGCTCTGTACAAGCTTAATTTGGGATCAGATGACCTTGTGTGAAAAATGTCCCAGGATATATTATATATTATATTTTATTTATTATTTTATTTATTAATCCTTTATTGCACACACTTTACAATCATTTAGTAACATATAATAGCTAGTAGACCATATAGTATGCAAAGGCGGCCTTATCACTTATAGCGATCTCTTCCAGGCAACCTCTGTAAAGAGAAATGTTAATGTGCTTTTTTTAGCCAGGATCACTAATCGGGCATAGTGTGCGAACAACTTATACTTAAAATTTAAGGAGCTTAATACAAATATTTAATATACATATATATACATATACACTTATACATATATACATACATACATACACACATATATACATACATACATACATACAAACTTATTTATTATTATGTTTGTATTATATTTATAATTAGGACGTAATTTAAAATTACGAACTTATACAATTTTAATAGAGAGTCTAGAGAAGCAAAAAGGTCAGTGGGCAGAACACCCGCCCGATGGTCGACTATTTTCAAAAATGGCGGGTGCTCAATTGATGCGATTAGCACAGGGCCTGGAGAATTGGTGCGCCTTTGAGGAGGCCTATGTGCAGTAGTGGATTAATGTGGGCTGAATATGATGATGACGATACAATTTTAAGCTAGATTACATTTCTAAGCATGTGTACACGGCATACTCATAAAACAATATTAATACAGTCTGTTCTTACAGAATTGCAATGAAGAACACGACCGTAAATTGTTAATATTTATGACATTTAACAGACCTCCGCATCAAAATAGCGCATCAACGACTGATGGTGGTTTTCAATATTTGTGGAATACGAAATGTTCTTTCGTATCTAGTGTACAAATTGGATTTAGTAAAAATCTAATGACAGTGGGGTGTTTTATAGACGTAGAAAATGCTTATAACAATGTTGATGTTACATATCTTATTTGTAAATTAGATCAATTAGGTGTAGGCAGTATGCTTTGTAATTATTTGTGGGATTTTTTACATAAACGATGTCTGATTATTGAAGGCCAAGACTTTAAAATTGTAAGATGTACGGGAGTAGGCCTTGCACAGGGAGATCCTATATCTCCATTACTATTTAATGTTGCAACAATTGATATATGTGATACTATTAATTCGATGGATTATATTAGTTTTTCGCAATATGCCGATGACTTTGTAATATTTACTTTTTCTGATAATTTAGTTGACATTCAAAGCCGATTACAAACTGCTTTTGATTGTATAGCCAAAAAATTCCATGATATTAATTTAGAAATTTCATCAACAAAAAGCAAAATATGTATTTTTTCAAGAGGGCACAAATTGCACAATATTAATATTACTCTAAATGATGTAGTTTTGGAAGTCGTGGATAATGTTAAGTACCTGGGGATGTGGCTGGATCGCGGTCTTAGATGGACTAAACATATTAAAGAGATTGTGTCTAGGGTGTCTAAGTTTTTAAATATATTTAAGGTGTTAACAGGATCAGGTTGGGGAGTCCATCCAAAACATATTCGTAAGCTGTATATAACGTTACTTAGAAGTAGATTAGATTATGGTTCATTTTTGTATGACAACTGTTGTAAAACCAATTTATCGAAATTGGACAAAATTCAAAATCAAGCAATGCGAAACATTGGAGGGTTTATAAGGACCACTCCCATACATGTGATGGAGAGTGAACTTTGTTTACCTCCTTTGTATTTAAGAAGATTATATTTGGCAGGAAAATTTTGGCTTAAAAACAGATCACTCTATAATAATACTTCTTTTTCATTAATTAATCAATTAACAGATCTGACACATAACAGATTCTGGACTAACAAGAAAAACCTTTACTTGCACAAATTTCCGAGATGTACAAATCTCAACCATGCAACTCTTTCTCAAGTTTAGGCATGTTTTCATTAGATCAATGGGTAACTAGTATTGATATGTCAAGCATTCTAAAAACAAATATCGAAGGATTTACCGGTTCTAAGCGAGAGTATCATCAAATTAGTTTGCGAAATACTTGTATAAAATACATAAATTCGAATTACTCCAACTGTCAAAAAATATTTACAGATGGTTCGAAAGACAAATATGGAATAGGAGCTGCATTTTTGGATTTCAATTTGAACATTTATTCTAAATTCCAAATTAAAATAGAGGTATCTATAATGGAAGCTGAGCTTGTAGCTATTTTAGAGGCTTTAGGCTATATTGAGTGTACAAGCTACAGTAAAGTAGTTATCTTGTCAGACTCCAAAAGCGCGCTTCAACACCTAGCCCGGTGTACCTCGATCTGTCGAGGGTTACTTGTAGCTTACGCGATTCTAAAGCTTCTATCTAAGTTACAATCAGATGACAAAGTAATTTTCTTTCAATGGATACCATCTCACGTAGGCATAGAAGGGAATGAACAAGTAGATGTACTAGCCAAAGAAGCTATATCTGACGGTGTTGAAGTCCTCTTTACACCTTCATTTGAAAGTTACTTGCCAAATCTAAAAGTGCATTGCTATGATTTATGGAAAGAGTACTTTGACGAAAGAGCTAAGGAGAAAGGTATATGGTACCGTACGATCCAGCCTCATCCATGCAGATATCCTTGGATTGAGAATAGTAACATGAATTTTAATGAAACGTAATTAATTCTGCGGCTTCGGTCTGGGCACATCCCATGCAATAAGTTTGCATTTCTGATGCGGAAATCAACTTCTCCAAACTGCTCAACTTGTAATGTACCTGATGATCTTTTGCACGTATTGATGGAATGTGCTCAGAACGAATCTCTTAGAACTAGACTTAATTTGGATATAAAGTCTGTTGGACAATGCAATGTCATTCTGTCAGATCCGACGTCAAATCTCGCAAAAATGTTGTCCAAATTAAGTCTTAGATCTGTGATTAATTAAGGTATTTTTAAGTTTAATATATTATATTTTGTACCCTCCTAAGAATTCTCAACCAGGGCGGCATGTTCGCTTATGCGAAAAAGCCCTTTTTTTTTTAGAATAAAAAAAAAATGTTCTTTTAGACATAATTACAGTTTTTCTATCAAAAAAATTGCCTTCGTCTTTTTTACATAGAAAATATTTCATATGTCTAAAGTCACAAATGTTTAAATTTTTTTTCTGTTGTTCATGACAATATGAGGTACTTTATTATCACTTATGAAAGATACGTATGCAGTGTCACGTAGTAGGCGTTATCGAAATAAAACACTTTTATTTTCAAGCGTCACCTATGCCTTGCAGATAAATTCAACATTGAAATTTTAATGCAACGAAACAATATGTGCTGGCACAAAAACTCCATTAACAAAAAAAAAAACATTGGCATTGCGGTCGCAGTTTTACGTCAATAATAAAATATTTACTTGACAATGGCAGAATATTTTGTGCCCGAGTAAAGATACGAGACAGAAAAAAAACAAAGATATAAAACGGTCCACTTAAATGTATTATTCTGTTAATTATATTCTTACTGTTTTTTTTTCTAAACCATAATCATTTACTCATTAACGTCAACAGAAACTTTGAGTTCGGGAAGTAATCAATAACACAAATTATATATATGTAACAAATGAGTTTTGTTCCGACAATTCATTGTTGCCATTTGTCATTTAAACCCTTTCGGCTATTCTGATGAACAATGAAAGGAACTTATGCTTTCATTACTAAAGTAATTTACGCCTTTCTAATTTAGTAGTATTATGTCTTCCACATAATGAATATGCCTAATCGACATTTGGTGTGAATTGGATAGGATTGACTGCCTCGTTGATTTAGTGGCTAAATGTAAGGCCGCAGACCAGGTCCTGGGTTCAATTTCCAGGTCGGGTCAGTAAAAAGTTATTGTGTCTTTCTCTCAGAAAATTCTCAGTTTGGAAAGTGGAAGTGGTCTGGAAGTTGGAAGTGTACACTCCCGTGCCTCGGAAAGCACGTAAAGCCGTTGTTCTTGCGCCTAAACTATTTCCTGTCGTGTCGGATTGCCGTCCCATCGGATTATGAAAGCTAGGGTTTAGAGAGAGCACCTATGTTTGCGCACACAGTTATTCACTATAATATCTCCTGCGATTAATAATCTCTCTTGAGATTGGTCTAAATCGGTCTAGACGACATTATATGGGATAAGACGCAGTGAGAAACGCAGTTAAAGTTAGGTAGACTTATATTATATTTCACTTTCATATAATAAAATATTATATCACTTTTGAATAGTCATTTTACAATTTCAATTTTAACACAAAGATACCGGTTTTGTATGTAGATTCTATCGAGAAGAACCTGCAACAAATTCAGTAGTTATTCTTTTTTACAATCCAACAATTACATGTAATAATTATATACAATCATTACAATGAGCCATATATATATGTATATATATATATATATATATATATATATATATATATATATATATATATATATATATATATATTTAATTTGAATTTTCAATTTAATTATTAGTTAATGTAAAATGGTCTGCGGAATTTAAAACCTAATGAATGTAAAACTACCACTGAAGAGAATCGGCAAGAAATTCGTAAATACTGTATTAGGCTACGACACACGGGCGGACGTTTAAAGCGGGTAAAACCTCCGGGAGCAGCAACTATTAGTTATATTTAAAAAAACTACCATACACTTTATCCGGTGTGTATTTTTTTTCACATTTTAATATAATTAAAGACAATTGAAATATTTTATAATCGACAGGTTTTCGATTATGATTGGGGCTTGCAAGATGACTTCATGGGCTCTTGCCACCTGGACCTCACAGCGCTGGAGCTGGGACGTTCTCAGGACCTGGTGCTGTGTTTGCGTGATCCAAGCAAACCTGTCCAGGATTTGGGGGAAATTGTCCTCAACGTGACGCTTTACCCAAAATCGCAAGAGGACAAAGAAGCAGTAAGTACTTTAGAAGCTTTTGTTATAGAATGTATAAATAAAAACATACGTTTATGTTTTGTTATTTGACTGCGTTATTGGTATAATGGATAACTTTATAAGACCCTGAGATCCTGGCGTTCAAACAATTCTACTCAAAGAACTGAAAGGAAGAGCGTCTTCAAATATTTAAAATATCAGGAACAGTTCAATGTCCAAAAATAGTATAAGGAAAATATTACTCATCTCGAGAACTTCCAAACTATGCGCACTTATGCGATTTTGTTATTTTACACAAATCCTATCCAAAATACATTTTTCTTCATATCTACGATTAGCTAGCAATTATATACAGTACAGTAACAGCCTGTTAATGTCCCACTGCTGGGCTAAGGCCTCCTTTCCCTTTTGAGGAGAAGGTTTGGAGCTTATTCCACCACGCTGCTCCAATGCGGGTTGGTAGAATACACATGTGGCAGAATTTCAATGAAATTAGACACATGCAGGTAACCTCACGATGTTTTCCTTCACCGTCAAGCATGAGATGAATTATACTCACAAATTAAGCACATGAAAATTCAGTGGTGCTTGCCCGGGTTTGAACCCACGATACATAAATTAAATTAATGCATTTACTTTTAACATGAATACCATGAAAAATGTAGATATTATTTAATTTGTTACAAAAAATCTATCAAAATACGTAAATTTTTTAAGGATATATAAATATTAATTACTCGATGCTTAAAAAAAACATATCAATAAGAAGCGACGCGTACGTTAAGAACGTATCGCTTGTATAGTTGACGCTGATCGTTTTAAAACATTTTCTTCTTCTCGGTCGTTTACTTCATTGCTGAAGGTCGTGTCCACTCTGATCTAGGGTCTGGGTCACGATCTTTGTGAATTTTCTCCATTCCTTCCTGCCCTCAGCTTTCCTCAGGGCTGTGGTCACTTGGAGACCAGTGAGGTTGGTAACTTGGTCCGACCATCGTGTGGGGCAGCGGCCACTTGGTCGTTTCCCCTCTACTATTACATATAACCATATTGATTCCTTTTTAATTAAGTAGGTGGGTAAATATAAAATAATTTGATTTTATTGAAATATTCTATAGATTATCTAGTAGCCATCCTAGATTGTCAAAAAATGACGTAATTTATGAAGTCTTTATAACGTTTTTATTTTTTAATAAGTAACACGATAACTCGACTTGAGTTTTATTGACAACTCAATTCCAACCTTCTTTAACATTATTACTCGAGAACGATCTCTTCAGTTTTTATTTGCTCAGATTGAAGCTTATATTAAAATCAAATCAAATTAAAATACACTTTATTTAAGTAGGCTTTTTTAAGTAAATTGAATTTAAAGTAAGCATTCAATATTCTGTATAATATTGATAAAGTTGTATTTGATTGAGTAAAGTGTATAGGCAACTTAAGTAATTGACCTTTTATAAAATAAGTATCTACTTATTTATTAAAAAAAATAAAGGGTCTTTCTGTGATTTCAATATAAATGCCTGTATTTAGTTAGTATGGGGCTATTTGCGAGGTATTAAAATCAAAACAATCATCTTTTTTATTTTCTTCTATCTGTCTATCTTTGTCGGAGTAGTCTTCAAAACGGCTGAAAAATACAAATGCCACTAACAGAATTAGAAACGAGTATTTGGAATACTCGAACCCTTTAGTCTTTATTTCATCAAAATCGGTTAAGTGTATTAAAGTTATAACAAGTTAAAGTTCACACTCGCATCTTTGTTGTCCACAATTTTAGGCTTATCTATACTTCTGTACATATACATAAAGTTGAAGTGTCTCTTTGTGATTTCAAAATAATTGCCTCTTTATAAGTTAATATGGCGTATAAGTATTTGTGAGTTACCAAAAACAAAACATTATTTTTACATTAGTATATCACTACTCTCATATTTTTGAATCGTCGATCCCACAGTCGCTTATGACCAGGGTCTTCAATCAGTGCGACCTACCTGTAATGACTTACGGTGCCGAAACGTGGACACTTACCGTAGGACTGGTCCACAAATTTAGGGTCGCTCAGCGAGCAATGGAACGTGCGATGCTTGGGGTTTCTCTGGCAGATAGAATCCGAAATGAGGACATTCGCCAGAGAACTAAAGTCACCGACATCGCGCTTAGAATTAGCTCGCTGAAGTGGAAGTGGGCTGGTCATGTCTCCAGGCGTATTGATGGCCGATGGAGCTGACACGTGTTGGAGTGGAGACCACGCTTAGGCAAACGTAGTGTAGGACGCCCTGTGACAAGATGGGCCGACGATTTAAAAAAGGTGGCAGGTTCGGGATGGATGCAGACTGCCCAAGATCGGGATGGTTGGCGTTCTATGGGGGAGGCTTTCGTCCAGCAGTGGACGGCAAAAGGCTGAAAAAAAAAATCACTACTACCTAATAATTTAAATATTTTGTAACATGTACAATTAAAATAATGTATTATGTACTTTAAATTGGCAAATTATGAACTGAATTTGAAATTGAAATCCATTTTTTTTATATAATGGTCACCAACGCCCATAGACATTGGCATTGTAAGAAATGTTAACCATCGCTTACATTGCCAATGTGCCACCAACCTTGGGCACTAAGATGTTATATCCCTTGTGCCTGAATTTACTGGCTCACTCACCCTTCAAACCGGAACACAACAATAAGAAGTACTGCTGTTTTGCGGTAGAATATGTGATGAGTGGGTGGTACCTACCCGGACGAGCTTGCTCAAAGCTCTACCAACAGTTTCGAATTTGATTGTAACTAAATATTATGTGCTGAAAATAGAGAAAAAATGGGGGCTTCTTCATGATTATCTTCTTTCACATTCTATAATAGTGAACGCTTTTTATAGACATGAAATATTTATACAACAACGATTGAATACTTGAATAAAATGTTGCAGAGACTTTAGTTCCAAGATTCGTTAAAGTAACAGATATACTTCCGTCATATCATATTTTTTTTTTTTTATAGAATAGGAAGGTGGACGAGCATATGGGCCACCTGATGGTAAGTGGTCACCAGACGCCCTTAGACATTGGCATTGTAAGAAATGTCAACCATCGCTTATAGCCAATGCGCCACCAACCTTGGGAACTAAGATTTTATGTCCCTTGTGCCTATATAATTACACTGGCTCACTCACCCTTCAAACCGGAACACAACAATATCAAGTATTGCTGTTTTGCGGTAGAATATCTGATGAGTGGGTGGTACCTACCCAGACGAACTTGCACAAAGCCCTACCACCAGTAATAATATAATACACAAGACATATTTCTTTGTGTCCTGTCACAAGTCGCTACAAAGGAGGATAGCGTACGAGTCTTAAGTATAATTAATTCTGTAATATCTTTGCCCTTTCTTTGCAAACAGACTATAATATTATTAATAATATTTTGTAATATATAGTGGAGGAAAACCATTCTTCTCATTCCGTAGGCTCGTCTTCAGAGATTTAGTGGGCGTCTTTTGTATTATATGATAGCACACAACAGAATGTACATAATTTTTTTATATTTTAATTGATTTTACAATCATCACTTTATAGTTTTTAATAACTTAGTTACTTTACTAATAAAATAAATAATAGTAAACAATTCATATAATCGAGTAGCAGGTTTGCGACACCGATACACCACTCAAATCAATTATTCCATCTTTCAAATGATCCACACCGATTCCACGTCTTTTTAGAATTGCGCCAAAAACACGTTAAGATGGCGCCTCGACCCCGCTCGAGGCTAATCTCTACTCTGATTGGTCTTGACGTAAGACACGATATAGAATAAAAATGTAAGATTTTAAACAATATTAAAATTATATTAAATAACAAATCAAATACAATCAAATTTAAATTTAAAAATATAAACTATTTATATTATAATGTATATGTAAGTTGCGTTTTGCAACCAACAATCAACTCCATTCCGTTACTTCCTCCGACGTATATAAATATGTGACTGTGAGACTGTGCGCATCAGAGAGCAGGCATGACCAGAAATGATTGGTGTGATCTGACAATGAATGAAATAAATAAAAAAATGGCTACTGTATAAATCATGGCTGCGCTAATGGTAATAGGAGTACAAAAAATATTTCTTTGAAGTCTTTCCAATTCGGAAATGTTTCCCTGATTCTCTGAATCGCGATTGTAGCTTTCGTATAAGCTTTGGTTTAACAAAAACCAAACTCACATACAATTACAGCACAGTGAAGATAACGACCAGAACAAATCACAAAGAAGTAAACAAAGGTTCCCGAAGCTGCGAAGTTTGGACGTGGATTGTTTGAAGAACAATTGTTACGACAGACTTAATCCTTGACGAAGACCAAACAGCTAGACTATATATACCAAAAACCACTTTGTAGATCTTGAAATCCCACAAAATTCTTGCTACTAAGCAGTTTCTTACAATTTATTGTTTGTGGTATTTGAAAATTAAAGTGCAAAGTTGGAATATCTACGTAAAATAACGCGGCTTTTTATGTTTAAAAAAAGTTTTAAAAATACAGAGTAATAAATCAAAAAAAATAGATTTTTTTTATTAATTAAAAATGGGTAAAGTGCCTGATGAGGTCCTTCGACATTGTTCTTTGACATAAAAATCTTAACTATTCCTTTGATGTAAGAACTGCTTAACATGGGAACTAAGATGTTAATTACGACCCTCATACCTGTAACTTCAAAGAGCAGTTCAACCTTCAAAGCGATAAGAGCAATAGTAGAACTATCTAGACAAGCTAAGCTTGCCGAAATGTTTGAACACGTGAACCTAACCTAAGATTGCAGGTTCAGTAACGGGCACTATTGAATTTTTCTGTGCTAAAATTCTCGTGCTCGACGGTCAAGGAAAATATGTTAAGGAAAGTTGCATGCAGGAGTTAGGAAAGGAGTTTTAAAATAAAAATTCCACCGATCTGAAGCTTACCATCATGGTGCGATAAGTTCTCTACGCTACCTTCCCTTTAACAGCTTAAGATGTCTTGGTACATTTGTCGGATATTGACAGGCTGTTTATCAACCTTGCTTCACTCATTATTTTAAAAAGTTCTTATTAGTTGGGGCAGTATCAATTAAGCTAGGTTTTTTCCATATCATATTAAGTAATTGAACTTTTACGATATCACCATAGATTTATGGGCAACTTGACTGTCCGTGGCTTATTCAGGCCTTTTGTTGATCATAAATAAAAAGTTTAATCCAGTATTTTTTCGTTAAACATTTTGAGCAGTATTCTCACTACGTTTTCAGTTAAACTTACTAAATTAAAATTTTCAAACGGGTATATACTTTTAAACAAAACTTTTTCCTTAGTTGGTAATGTAATAAAGTAAAACTAAACTTTTCAAATTTAAAGTTGTTCTCGAAAGAAAATCTTAAAAATATATATATCATGAAACGGCATACGTACCGTTTATCTCTTATTAAACAATTTTTGTATTAATTTATACAATATCTGTCACTCTTCTTTATTTATGCATGAAAAATATGTCTTCCCAGTTGTTATTATCATAAAACATTTTATTTTCATGACGCTATACAGTGACTGTACGTTTTTTGTATAGATCGGGTCTAGTTAAGCTTAGGGCGGCAGTCTGTCTGATATAAAATGACAGGCAATTCAGCAAAATGTTTCGTAAATGTCATCAGTTTTTTCAACATACCTATCCCTCTCTTCAGCAACATTTTCAATAGGAAGAAGTAGGACGGATGGTTATTTTAATTTTCATTACTTTTTCTCGTTTTCATTGTCATGTACAGCTTGTGAATGGATATGTCCAACTTCTGGTCAATGACCTGTGCTGTTCAGATTTTTTTTTTTTTGTATATTATAAAACACGTGGTAGAATTTCATTCAACACATGTAGGCTACTTCATTTCGTTTTTCTTTTCAACGAATTTATTAAGTAATGCAAGGCTACAATTATGACAAGAATATTTTGAAAAGCGTCTCATTTCAATTTTCTTGGACCCCATTCAAGCATGGTAGAAACTGCCTTCAACTCATTAAAATATTAGTAAATGATAAGGTACAAATGAATAAAAGGAAATTCTTAAAGAAATCAAATGATTAGATTAATAACTAATTAATAAATAATAATCTGAGTATTAAGATCCGGATTTACTGCAGTCGTCAAAGTAATATAAATATTTGAAATGAAATTGCAAGAGACATTAATTAGATGAAAAAATACTACTTGCACGAAAAAAAGTTATAAAATGGTTTTGCGGTATAAAAAATACGTCAAAAAGAGTAATGAAAAGAAATATTTAGAGAAAAGGTGAGATAAGTTAGAGATAGAGAAATGTTCTTCAATAATAGAAAAAACGTCTCAAGAGATGAACACTATGTAAATAAGTAATATAATTTAAAGCAAATGAAACTTAAAACATTATCTTACATGGATATCCTTTGTCGAAGACACAACACAATACCCGTATGGCTAATGCAAATATTTAACATTAGTGAGAATCGTTCAAGCAACTATCAATGCTATCAGTTGCTGCGATTACTTTACAAAATAGTTGTTAAAGATTACTTATTTATTTAACACTTTATTATAATACCAGAAGTAAAATAAATAGAAAATAACAAAGAGAGCAATTATTATAACATACTTATCGTAACCGTAGCTGTAACAGCCTGTGAATGTCCCACTGCTGGGCTAAAGGCCTCCTCTCCCTTACATACTTATTCCTTAAATATATTTCATCCAGCAAACCCAAAAAGGAAAAAAATGACAGTAAAAAAAGGTACGCCTACGGTAAACAATAACAATCTATGTAGGTAGGATTGTCTGCAAGTCCGTCTGAGTAGGTACCTCATCATATATTACAGCAATAAACAGTACTGTTGTGTTCTGGTTTGAAGGGTGAATGAGCCAGTGTAACGGCACAAGGGACATAACATCTTAGTTCCCGAGATTGTAAGAAGCGGCTAATATTTCTTATAGTACCAATGTCTATGCGATAGTGCCCACTTACTATCAGGTGACCCATTTAGTCTTCCGTATACCAATTTTTAAAATAAAAAGTAAATTGAGATATCGTCAGATTTACGGGTATAATTAATTCTCAACGATAGTGTAATATTGATCCCATCCGATTATGAGAGTGAGGGTATAAGGAGTGTACCTGTCTCGTGCACTATTATATGTAGTATGTCCTGTGTAGTTGACTATTCTCCATTAAAAATGGTTGCCATGAGCAAAATCTGTGTGGAGAACATCATTACATCAAATAAAATAGGATGATGACAAAAAATTCTTAAATGGACGGATCAATTTAGAAAACAGAAAGCATATATATGAGCTTATACATAAAACGTTGTCGGTAGGTAGTATAGTGTTACGACCGTGTGATATATACGAGTACAAAGTGAGTCGGCGTTACGTATTCAATGGGCGGTTGTTCTCGAGGGAATTTCCTGTGGTTTAAAGGCGAGGCTTCTTTATCGGTAAATGGAATGACGCTATTTGTTATATTGGGATTCAGGTTTGACAGGATATTGCCTCTTGTCCGCCCGCAGTACAGCTGGTCTGATCGATACAGTCAATGGATATAAAACTCACCTCCAAATATTAAGGCATATAAGTGTAATTTTGTGGATGACCACATCTTCATTCATTGGCGATGATCAGGGGCCGAATTCTACTAATTTCCCGATTCAATTCCGATCCAACTTTGAATCATCTGTATTTATTCGAATCGGAACTTAACCGATAATATTTTGATATATGTCAAAATCAAACGTAATTGTTAACTTTTATGGTAATAGTCGATAATTAAATTAAAGAATAGAAAAAAGGAAAAAAGGCAACGATCACGCTTCGATTCGATTGCGACAAAGTAACAATTTATTAGTAGAATTGATTCAACTATCGGTGAACCATTTACTCGTCTAGCTTCCTGCCACAAAATAAGAATGATACTAAACAATAGTATTTAAAAAAAGGAAAGTTATAATCACACGGTAATTTACGGTACATTTTTTGGAAGATTTTGTAAATAATAATCAATAAGAATGCAATCAATAATTTACTCTTATTAGGCTCCCAAAAAATACATTATAAATATTCAAAGATCAGGTTTCGCCTTCTGCTATCTAGATTTATTGTATTTAATTATTTCAATTTGTATATAAAATGCCTATTTATTTTAAATTAAATAGATAATACGTTTAGTATGTACATATATTAATAGCTCCTTATACTAGAACCAATATATGAATTAAATTTTACCATTTTGGTGGCTTTGCAAATTATGTCATTTACAACAAAGAAATCTAAAAAAAATTATATTCATAATAGAATCGTGAACAAATGGCGAAGTTGTTAAGATGGAAATAAGTGAAGAAGCCACCAAAATGGTAAAATTTAATTCATATATTGGTTGCAGTATAAGTAGCTATTAGTCAAGAACTGTTTGTAGTGTATAATATAGCAGGGCTATTAGAAAATCGCATGAAATATTTAAGAATCTAAGATTTGTTTATCTTTAGTTCTTCTGTTATTGGAATAAGCTACAATATCACGGGTTTCTGTGTGTGGACTTCTTTGGTGGTACAATTTAGATATACATTAATTTGATGTACTTAAATCGCTTTACTCAGCTCACCCCATGGAAGCTCTTAAAGAGCGTAATTGCTTTTAACTAGCTCATTTGAATATGATATAGAGAAATTCTCTAATAGCGAGAATAAAAGTCCCAATTGCAATTACTGAAATTAACCCGTATACACGAAGCGGTTTTTTTCAAAAATTTAAGAGATCAATATTCACTAAAGCGCGTCCACACTATACGAGCAGTGCAAGTACAGTGAGTATTATGTACCCCGACAAGGTTTTATTACTCTTATTCCTAAAAGAAATGAGATAAAAGGAAATTAGAAAAATGACGGTAAATTCAAAGGAATTGATAATAGTATTCCACAAACAGCTCTGGTTTATCTCTCCTTTTTTACCTATTACCCCTATTAAAAATAATCTTTAACTACTTTGCATTGAGGTCCTTTTGTCTTTGATCCAGATTTAATTTCTTAACAATAGCATTTCTTAGAATTTCCTACCTGGTCTCTTTGTTATCTAATTTTCTCCTGAGTTTATGATTGTTACTGTACTTTTTATGTACCGATGGATAGCTAAGGAAACGCAGATGTTTTTAAAATGATCCGCACGATAAGAGCCATAGTGATTTTTACAAAAAAATTGCGAGTAACTTAAAGAATCAAAATTAAAAATCGAAAAGTTGTACAGTTTTGGATCTGTAATTTAAAAATGCTTGAAGATTGTTTTTGTTTTATAACTGGTTATTATTAACTAGGATGTACCCTAGCAAGAAATACAAAAAAAAATAGGGAAAATACGTTGATTTTTTTTTTATTGAATTTTAGAATCTTAAACATCCTTTAAATAAAAAAAATATCATATTATCATATAAAAATACAATATCATTTGATAGCTATTGTCCTGAACTATAACCCTTTAAAAGGATCGTGACATATTACCCTGTAACCCTGTATACATTTAAATACAATTTCTAGTTGTAATATACTACACTGTGTTGTACTATGGATAGTTAATATTTACATGAAAAAAAAGTCGTAAACTTCCACAAAAAACAATCGCATATTATATATTCGCATGGCATGCCCTACACTCAACCATAAGCCCCGGTGCATTCAACCTTTATTTTAATTTCTACAGAGTAATGTAACATAGAGAAATTATTTTAAGACGACCAAAATTCCATAATAATAAACATCAATTCATTATAAAAAATAAAAAAAACTCACTTAGTAAGTCAATTTATTTTTATCGATTTTTAAATATTTATATAAATAATACCTGAGCGATCAAGGTTTGTTCGAGTCAAATTATTAGTTATAATTTTATGTAAAATTTGTATTTCTTTGAAAAAACACCCATAAAGAGAATCTTAAAAAGCAATATATGAGCCTAATGGTCAGAGCCGAGAGATAAACGAAATAAATTTATACAAGAATTGTTCATTTTATATAATAAATTAACTTAAATATTACTTGTTGATTATCATCCTTTTCATGTCGAAACGTTATAGCATGACTGTCCTTCTACTCGTATCTATTCTATAAAAGAATATCAGAATTACAAATATATATATGTTTGTGGATATATAAAGGTCATGCATCAAATCCACGTAATATAAAGTAGCCAATAGTTTTATACTCGACGTGAATTTGTTGCCTTTATTATATTGTAACTCTCTGCATGACAAGGCTAAGTCCTTGAACTAGGTAAGCATGACTGGCTCTTGTGTCAGAATACATATCTAAGAAAATCTCGGTGGTGATAACCACTATTTATATGATAATGAATTCATACATAATAAGTAAGTATACCTTATACCTTAGCTTATAATATTTAGGACATTACTTATTATTAATTAATAAGTAATGTTATAAAAATGTAGAAGGGATAATGGGACTAACGTGCCTGTGTAGGACAAAAGTGCCTAAATTAAATAAGAAAAAGTAAATACCTTAGTAGCAAAACGTTCGAACTCTATTTTTTATAATATATAAACTAATCTAACATGTATATATTACATATATAACACAGATAAAATTAAAAAGAGTTACTGTACAAATCGTGACAGCGTGGAATAGTGGCAAGAATGCTAGCAGCATTTCCCCTTTGAATCGCAATTCCGATTCTCTGGGCGAAAACTGAACTAGACCCCCCCCCCCCTCGCCAATAGAGGCGATAAAACGGGGTGTAATATTTTTGATGAAAGTTTTTGCACTATTACTCCAAGGTCCGAGCATTTCAACTGCACATTTTTGATATTAAGATATATTATCCTTTTTAATGCCATGCATAAGAAAGAGATAGCAATATATGTGTTAAAGGTTAGTAAGTTTTGCGGTGTCATATAAAAATATATTATATGGAAACTGATTGGGTGGATTCTATGGCTAATATAATCTGTGCAATACCATAAAAGCAAACACTCCATAGATAGGTATCATACCGTTACCAAATACGATCTAAGCGTTTTTAGCATGCATATATTCTTTGTTGTTATTTGTAAACAAATGGAACAATGACAATAATTGTTATAAGAAATTGAAAATAGAACTTTTTTTTTAATTGAATCATTTATTAATACGATTACTATTATAGTCTTGTATTTTTCATTGAACCGATTATCATGAAATATACGTCTGCAGGGATACAGATACGGATGTAATAATTAATAATAATAAGGGTTCCTATCAAACCTAAACATGTGGGCTAAGAAAACTTGTTAATAGTTATGTAATTTAATCAGCTAGAGTAATTTCTCAGTTTCATGGCGAATTCTTTTGTATTATATACATTTCTAATAGATCATTTCGAACGCTACAAACAAATATATCTTTTTTCTTAGAAAATAAAAACCGGAGTTAGAAGTTATTGGTTGTGTTTGTATTGATAATACTTAAGCGATGTTACCCAGACTTAGTAATCAGGTTCTGTGATTGATGCAGATAATAAATACAGCTATGGTTTTTAGAAACAAAATCAGTTGGTGTTACCAGAGATACGAAGACGTATAAAGAACCAACTCACGATTTTGCCACTATTTTATATGCCCGGATGTTTCAAGAGAATAACGATTAAGCCGACCAACTTAAATTGCACCTATTTTAGTTAACAAAAGTGTCATTTATACAATTACGCTAAATAATAATGTAAAGAAATAAATTGTGTTTGTTTGTTTTGTAATCATGCATTTGTACATAGACTTGGACAAAATGCATGATTAATAATTTTTGATTCTGATTACAATATATAATCATCACCATTATAGTATAACGATAGTAAACAAAAAAATGAAAATGAGTAAGCGAATCCAGTGGACTGCACCCTACGTGCCCTCTTCAGAATCAATCAAAGTTAATCTGTAATCGTGATACATTACATATTGTTATCGTTAATCATTAATCTGATTATATTTTGCCCAAGATTGCTCATACACATGGGTATGTGAAACGAAAATCTGGTACATATATATCTATGAATCCGCAGTGGAACAGCATGATGGGATAAGCCCGAAACTATGTTCTATGGAACACAGTAGATATTTACAAGCACAGCGCACTATTTATAAGATAAAATAAAAAATATCTGACTTCTTTATACTAAAATATGATAACATTTGTTTATTTTTCTTTGTTATATATTTCGGGCAGGTAACTATTTATTTTTACGAGTATATAATAAATAACACATACGTAAATGTTAGATGCAAACTCAAATCTTTATATTAATTTTAATAAACCTAATTTCGTATTATATACTAAAGAAATACATATTACTAAATCGTTTGTCAATAATTTACAAAATTTACCTCGTGTTACACACAAATAATATTGCTTTACGGAGTTCTAATCTCTGAGTATACAATTCTCTGTGCAATATTACACCATATGAATAAGTACGGCAAGACCAGTCGCTGTTAGCCCACGGCCGCGTGAGCGCGCGCTGCGAATTATACGGAAATCGTTCACCTAACCTAAATTCGCGCAAAACAAATAAATAAACCGGTGAATGATAAAAACGGTTCTCTTCACTAAATCGCGTTTTTCGACGAATTTCATTCGAATGATTCTCGTGTGGTGATGTTGATATTGTTTAAAAAAAAAGGTTTTGTGTTGTGTTGTGATCTCTTTGGATTGATTTCAGTGTAACTCGTTTTTAGAATGGTATTTTTTCTTGTTTCATTCTTTGCGTACAACAATCGACAAGCTTTATAGGTTGTTTTTTTTTTAATTAATTGACCAATGGATTTATATCAAACAGTATAATTGAAGATATTTTTAACCAATAATGTTATTATAATAATTAATTTAATGTAAATTGCATAGCGTACGAGTCTTCAAACGTAAATATTATTTCTATAAATTAAAACAAAACAAATAAGCAGGTAATATAAATATCAGCTGATAATGCAGAATCAGAAAGGTTAATATAATGTTTTTCATAATTACTACTCTAAAGTCTAAATGGAAGTATATATATATATATATATATATATATATATATATATATATATATATATGTATATATATATATATATATTTTATCATATAAATAAGGCTACTTATGACCCGCAGATTCCCTCATAGCGAATGGTTTTTTTCTAAACTAAAATTATAATTGATTCAAGTAGGTTTTTATGAGTACTTTTAAATCGTCATATTATAAGATGAATTCGATTTAAAACGAACACCGGGCCGAATAGTAACTCAATAGTTACTCTTTTTATTAAACATATAATATATAAGCCAATAGTAATTAATAATCATATATACAATTTAATCAAAGTGGATACTTTGCAACTTGTGTGCAGATAGCCTATACCATCTTGAAATCTATTCTAAGTTTCTCTCGTCAAAATAAAAAAGTGATATTACAGTGGATACCTGCTCATATTGGCATAGGAAATAATGAAAAGGTTGATATACTAGCAAAAGATGCAGCACGAAATGGTATTTTCTACCATTGCCTACCATATCATTCGGAATTATTATATTTGCCTAAACAAAGATTGTACAAATTTTGGAGAGAGTATTTTGATGAGCGATCGCATACTAAGGGGGTCGGGTACAGAACAATGCAGCCTGGCCTATGGAAAAGTCTTTGGTTTGATGGTGCCAATATGACCAGGTCTTCAATTGTTACAGCTCTTCGACTTCGTTCCGGACACATTCCATTAAATAACTTTGGTTTCCTTATGGGTAAAACACCCTCACCTTATAGTGTGTAATATCATAGAAGACACGTATCATGTAATAATGGAGTGTGCTCGAAACGAAGCAGTTAGAATATATTTTTTACGTTTAATTAATTATTGCGGAGAGGTGGGGGCATGTAACAGTGTCCTCGCTGACCCTACATCAGAACCAGCGAAAGTTTTGTACAAGCTAGTGAATGATCTTATTAAGAATGATGTAAACGCTATGACATGAATGATGTAATTAAGCAATGTGAAAAGTTTAATGTTCTGTAAGCACTATGAGGGTGGCATTTTCTTAAAGAAAAAACCCTCTTTAAAATAAATGAATTAAAAAAAAAAAAAAAAAACTTGTGTGCAAATCAATTAAATACGAATTCCAAGCTTTTTTAAAATAAGTCTAAAAAATTTATTCATTAAATGTAAAATTAAGTATAAAAGTATTTTTGCTTTAGGTCAGTCTACGTACAGTCTACATTGACACCGAATCTCAACATCTTACTTGACTTAATTTTATGTTTGATTTTGGATCAAATCTTATCTTGAAACCTTATTAGTAAAACTCGCTTATATCATATTTAACTACCGCTTCAGCGGCGACTTCACACGCGTCATAGTTTTTATAAAAAATTAAGGATTTTAAAACAAAATTTCATTTCCACTAAGCTTAGGAGTTCAATTTTCAAAAATCCTTCTTTAGTGTTAACAGACAGTTCGTGTTTCTTTTATATTATAAATATCAAGGTCAAAGAGGTGCCCTCGTTAGCAATTCTATACATTAAAAACGCAATAACAAACATATGTACTGTTTTGTTGCTAGTACTTATTCATCATTGGCTCATTCATACATATGTATTTTTATATGGTACACAGAAATAGTTATTATTATTATTATTATTATACTATTAAAAATTTGACGTCGGCTCTTTTAACTCTATGAACTGCCAAGCTCACTCTTTCAGCTAGGTAAACGGCATCACTTGAGCCACTGGAAGTGGGTTTTTTTTATAACATCGGTAAGCTAACGGGAAAAAAGATCATCTGATAAAATATATTAACCATTCCTTACATTGCCAATTCGTCACCAACCTTGGGAACTAAGATGTTATGTCTATTTTGCCTGAAATTAATTTTTCATTCATAAATGCAACTGGGAGACGACAATAGTGAGTATTGCTATTTTGCGTTAGAATATCAATTGATGCACCAAAGCCGCCGTTTTATGTCGGCAGGTTAGATGGCAATACAATTAATTATCACAAGCAGCCCGCCGGCCTGGCCCGCCGGGTAAAGCCGCCGGTTCGGTGGACGGCTTTGGTGCGTAGAGTGCTTTACCTAAGCAGACTGGCTTGCACAAAGTGTGGTCCACAGTTTCTTAGAAAGGTCTATATTATTTCTGTTAATGGTATTTCAATCTTTATTAATTTTTTCGATGTAACGATTTTCAATGACTTTAAATAACAAAAATCCTGAATACGCTAAAATCACAGACGCTTTTGTTTTTACGCAAAAGCTTTTAAAGGAGTTCCTAAAACTTTGTTCTTAAAAAGAAAAACAGAAATTCGATATTTAAACGTTTTATTGTAAACATTGACGATTACTTTACTAAAGTCTTTCACTTGGAATTGATTGATGAATTAATTTGAAAGAAAATAGAGTAATATTTAATATTAAACAATTCCTAGCTTTCATTTGGCTTTAGTTCTGACAAATATTAGATTGATCGAAACGAAGGTAAATTGATAGTTATCCACTTTATCTAGTGATGCTGGTTTTGTTCACTATTCCAAACTAAGTGATTTTGACAGGACTAATTTCTTTTTTTTTGTGTTGTTTTAAAAAATATACGGTTTCCATCATGGATTCGTGAAAAAATGGCGTTTTGAATATCGGCGAAGTTGATATCGAAACTTTGGAAGTAAAATTAAAGGATATATTATGCAGGTAGTTAAGTAAAATAATGTTGTTTTATAAATATTAAAGTCAACCATTAGCCGAGAACTGTTTGTAGTGTAGTAGCAGAGCTATTAGTAAATCGCATGGAATATGTAAATTTAAAGATTATTTATCTTTACTCCTCCTACTACTGGAATAAACTATAATTACTTATTTTCTGAACCGAAAATTATTTTGATTGTAAAGCATTTCCACTTAATTTTACAAGCTGATATGCTCGTGACATCATTGGATAAAAAAGGTATCAATTTTAAAGAATATTTTATGTTATAAATATTTTTGTTATTATAAATATTATAAATATTAATAACAACATATATATAAATAACGTCTTTACACAAGATGTATATATAGATATACTTTACCTCACCTTACGCTGTTTTACTCGGTTTTCGCAATTTCCCATTCCGGCTCCTGCGATAGAGTAATTGCTCAAAGGTGGCTTTAATAGCTAAATTTAACATGATGGATGCATGAAAGCAACTATAATATGTATTTAATTCATAATTTAAGCATCTATATCTACGAAATTGAATTCCAAACTGGAATTCAATTCATTGTAGCAATGCAATAATCTGACGTCATATTACCGCATTTGCCTCTATAATGCATTGAACTGAAATTTCGCGCTCAAAGGGAATTCTATATGAGTGAAATATTGTATGAATTTTACGAGTAAGCTAAGCGGGAATCCATTCATAGGAATTTGGTTAAAGTCAAATCTGCATATTTTCAAACGTATTTAAAGTTATTTTACAGTTCTATATAATTACTTATATTAATTATTGCAATAGGTCTTTCATCCATCATCACGACTGCCTCATTGGTCCAGTGGCTAGATCTAAGGCAGCAGGTTTCGAGGGCCTGGGTTCGAACTCCAGGTTGGGTAATTAAAAAAGTTTTTGGTCGAAAATCTCATTAACAGCCGGAAGTTGGAATTGAGTACACCCCCGTGCCTTGGAAAGCACTCCAATGGCTTAACATGAACTCTTTCCTTTCGTGTCGGATTGCTGTCCCATGATATGATGGTCGCCGTGGTCGAAATTAGTCAGGAAGACATTATCATGACTGTGACTGTGATCACTACCTATCACCCTCTTGTAAGAGACTTTTATCACTTTTAATACAATGTTAATGACTTTGATTATTAATATCTCTGATACCCCGAACTTTGTGGTAATATTTTATGCAAAAAAAATTGGTAATACTGACGAAATATGTTTTAATGTTTTAGATTTCTCGCGATGAAAATGTATAAATATTATTGACATTATTAGACTTTTTTGATACAAATTGAAACCAGATAATACAATTTACGTGCAGAATACACTAGACACCGTCTCCCTATGAGGAGACGAGGTCTGCAGACCACCCACACTATCTTACGTTCGATAATACACGAGCCGTTTTAGCGCAGTTTTCCTTTCCGTAACGATTTCAGAATTAGAAGGAACATCAATTTCGAACTTTATTTTTTTCTCACGACATATTCAAGCCCTTCCAAGTATCAAAGTTAAATTAGATTTAAGTTGGATTAGATAACCGTTAAATATCTTTAGTAATAGTATCAAGTCTCTTCAAAAAGGTAATAATTCCCAATAATTAATTTAGACGAATCACAAATTTTGGAAAAGGTGTTCTTTACATAATACCTTGCTCTTACATTATAAGCAACAAAGTTTTTAAGGAACAAAGTTTTTTTTTATAGTATTGGTAGGAAGATGAGCAAATAGGCCACATGATGGTAAGTGATCAACGCCCATAGACATTGGAAACCATCGCTTACATCGCCAAAGCGCTACCATCCTGGGAATTAAGATTTTATGTCCCTTGTGCCTGTAACTAGCTCACTCACCCTTCAAACCATAACACAACAATAACAAGTACTGCTTTGCTTTGCAGTAGAATATCTGATGAGTGACCTAGTGACCCTACCACCAGTATATGGTCTATATTTTAAAAAAAATACAAACAATGCAGTTTAATAATTATAGTTTATGGTGCTAACCTTGCTACACTATAATATTGTAGATCTTCAGATAAATATGTCATTCATAATTTATTTCTATGAGTGATATAATTACTTGAAGAATTTTCTGTAAATGATAAAAACAAAATTAGAATTGTTACTGTTTATCGTATCATCTCGTATATGTGAATCGTTGAAATTTCTTCTCTTTTCAAGTAATTAACTCTCTGTAAACTAAGTATGTGTTTATTGTTTTATTGAATTGGTAGTGGTGAAGGATTAAATTTAATGTAAGGCTCCTACCAACTCGAAATTTAAAGTACTGAAAAAACTCAATAAGGGTAACTACCCTTTTCACACATATTAAATTACATAGGCATATTAATTAATTACAATTAAACTATTAGCTTTGTGCAAACTCGTCTGGGTAGGTACCACCCACTCATCAGATATTCTACCGCAAAACAGTAATACTTGGTATTGTTGTGTTCCGGTTTGAAGGGTGAGTGAGCCAGTGTAAAAACAGGCACAAGGGACATAAAATCTTAGTTCACATACGAGTAGCCCTTCCATTTTATGACTTAAGGATCAGATATTCTCGAATATTTAACCAAGTGAAATAAATTGAATTCGTGATGCAAAATCACCTGTAATGCTACGTTCACAAATTTGCTACCAATTGTTGATTGATTTGTTTTGCTTTGTTTTCGTATCCTATCGTAATCACTGGTGGTAGGGCTCATCAGATATTAAATAGCAAAACAGCAGTACTTGTTATTGTTGTGTTCCGGTTTGAAGGGTGAGTGAGCCAGTGTAAAAACAGGCACAACGGACATCAAATCTTAGTTCCCAAGGTTGGTGGCGCATTCGTGATGTAAGCGATGGTTAACATTTTTTACAATGCCAATGTCTATGGGCGTTGTTGACCACTTATCATCAGGTGGCCCATATGGTCGTCAGCCTTTCTATTCTATAAATATATATATATATATATATATATATATATATATATATATATATATATTATTTATAAATAATATAAATAAATGATCATCACCTCTTGCATCAATGTATTTTTATCATCAGATTTAAATATATTGTTTGGCAAAGTTCAAGTATCTGCAAGGACATTCTAATTTAATCTCAATATTGATTGTTATCAATGCGTTGAATTGAATTGTTTACTTGTGACGCATCGGCTCCGGCCTGCAAGGAATAATGGGACAAACATACTAGTTCCGACCAATAAATAAAGAGTGGTCTCCATTGTAAATTGTGTTGTGTAAATGTTTAACTACATCAAATGGCGAACGAGATTGGAGTACGTAAAATACTAGGTGGTTTATTTGGTGGTAGGGCTTTGTGCAAGAACGTCTGGGTAGGTACCACATCGCGCATCGTAACGGTGTTTTCGTGCGTATATCGATAGATGGCGTTACTTAAATAATTTATAAAACTGCGCAGGCTGGATTCTTGTTACTGGATATCTATGTATAGTCTAGAACTAATTTCTAGACATAAAATTGTTTCATCTATAACCATAACTGATCAAATACACATGGTAAGTAACAATATAAACACACCGACCCCCCCCCCCCCAGCGGGTCATTCATTACGTCTCGTCGACGCTTTAGTGTTCGACGGCGTAAATGATGATTACATCATTCCCTTGATGCATATATTACGACCCTTGCGATGTTCTAAGCCAACAACCTCTCTCAGGATGCATTATTAGCATTTTAAGCCGTAAACCATATTTTTATATTTAGTTTCATTTAACAAATATTACAAGAAGCACCGTCATCGCTCGCTCCAGATTATTCATTGCTTTTCGGCATATCCAATATTCAAAGGACAAATCAAATATTTAATTCAATTCAAATTTTACTGTAATGTATGCAATGGGCAACATTGATTGGCAGTTAACTCCCCGCTGCACCACCAAGTGTAGCCAGGCTTTATTACGGATGTTTTCTGTTTAACGTACGATTATTTTTAGCGACCCTTCGCTGAGTTAATTAAATCTTATTTCCGAAACACTGATTGGCTTAAATCAAATTACCTGACGTAATCAAACTGACAATTTGTTTCGGACAATATAGTGAATATTGCTTCGTCGTATTTTGACAGATTAATTGCTTTGAAATAAACATAAATCTAATATAAACATAATTAAATATATTATATTCTTACAGACTTGAAGTGAAATTGACTTTAAAAAATATTACATAAATAATGTCTGACTTTATAATTAACAAATAACAATCAATAATAGCATTATGTACTTTAAATTAATAATTACTAATAACAAAAACTAAACTTAGAACTAAAACGTCAAATAGTTTATGTCACCGTGATTGTATGTCCGAAGTATCCAAACTTCGCGGCAAAAAGTTCAGCTTCTGTGACGTGTGATAGCGCGCTTTTCTTTTTTTTTTTATAAATTACGCCACAAGGAATTGATACATTCGGTGGAAGATAGTTAATAATATATTTACTTATAAAACCACTTCACACTAACAGTTATGTCTTAATAATCGTTATTGCCAATATTTCATGTTTATTTATTTAAGTATGTGTATTTAATATTTATTTTAAATATAACAAATAGTTTTATTACATTGCCTGTATACAAAACAAAACTTTAATTTTACGCTAAAAATGCGATTGTGTTTAAATATATTATATAAAATTAGAAATTATATGAAAGTAGTTCTGCCAATATCTTAAACTAAAATTGAAAAAAAATATATATTAAAAGACAAAACTAGACCCATACTAGACCTTTTAGATGTTATTTATAGCACTGCATAATATATTAAAAAGCGCTTAATTCTTATACTAAATCATAATCATATTTATTTATTTATTTGAATAGGCACATCTACAGCATATAATATATTAAAAATTTTAGAATGTATTAGCATCTTTTAGCAACATATATGTACCAATTATAGATATGCACAACACTGACAAGGTAACTAATGTATTCTAATACTGTCTGTTATGTATTTCTTGTTTGTATGTTTGTCCTCTGTGAGTTCCTAAAGTATTCAACCGATTATGATGAAACTTTGCTAAGATTATCTGTGTACGCTAGCAAAATAAACAAAAAAAAATATATATTATGAAGTAATTTCAAAAGTCCTATAAAAAAGGACCGCTTTTTGAACCGTAAACCTTTTACACCCACGCTTTTGTTGATTAAAGTTAGTTTACCGTCTAGCTCTTCCTTATTACCGGAACAAAACAATAAATAACTTCAGCAGTAAAATGTCTAAAGTGACAAGCATAAAGCACATTCATTTTGATGAAATCTTACTTTTACAAATATTTATTTCTTTTATATATCTTAGGGCCAATTTGGCCCCAGGGATAGTGGACGTTGAAGACGAATTTTAACAGAAGATCGCGGGTTCGAATTCGGCAAAAGTTTCCATGAACTAAGGAAACCTGGATGTCTGTCATAGGTGTGCGGAGGGACAAATGGGCCACTTGAAAGTAGATGGCCATCACTGCCCATAGACATTAGTGCTGTAAAAAATATCAACCGTTCCTTTTATTGCCAATGCGGCACCAACCATGGGATCTAAGATGTTAAATCCCCTGGGCTTGTAGATACACGGGCCAACTCATCCGTCAAAACGGAACATAACAATACAAAGTATTGCTGTGTGGGGGGTGGAGCTACTTACCCAGGCGGGCTTGCTATAAAGTTCTACCAGCTAAGTGTTGGATACATACTTAATGAATCCAAGTTGAGCAGCGTGGGATAACGTTCCTTCCTCTTAATATTGTTTTAGTTAAGTGTGCTAAGTACTTATTTTAACGTAATTTTCATGATCCTCTCTTGTTATTATATATAAAGTGTCTCGCGTTGCTTACGGAAAATGTAGTAAATGTCCCTAATGCCGTCATTTGCTCAACTAGCCAAGTTGCAGCTATTAATGTGACCCCTGATCATTAATTATGGGCTCAAGTCAATACTCACATTAAACTAAACGTTATTTGTCCTATTTCCATTACATAACAGTTTATTTATCCAACGCTGTATTACCTTAGCCTGCAAATTAATTTAACCCCGCTGGACTTGTTTTCAACTTTACATGGAAACATTTCAAATATTCCACGTCACTTAACAAGATTGGACTCTTTGGCAATACTATAATAGATTCCACAAAATGTAAGTTATTACTATAAATGCATACACAGTTGTTATATTTTATTTTCTATTTAACTTTTCAATTTATAAATTACGGTACTGTTATATTGGAGAGAAATTTGAGCTAGAATATCTTAACGTAAAAGGAATATAAAACAAATTAGCGTATTTAGTGTTTATAGTCCAATCAAAACAATTTAACGCTACTGGTCATATGTCTGATCTCTTTCCTTTCGTGTGGGATCCATCTCGATCCATTATGAGAGTTAGGGAATAGACTACACCTGTATTTGTGTATACTTGTATTCTCTATTCTTGCACGGTATTTGAGATTGCCCACCTTGGAAACTCACTCTGGAAGACTTCAACATCTTTATGTAATGTTTTGATCAAATTTAATAAATCTTAACTACTCGTTTATTGTATATGGGTATCGGAAAATTAGTTTAAAGTTGATATCAATTTGTCAACATTTCTATCTATTTGAGATGAAACAAATTCAAAGATATTATGATTTCCGAAGTTTTATTTTAACGAAAATCTGTTCAATTAAAATAATGAAATATTTTATATATATATATACGTAATTAAACATATTATATATGTAATCATGTAATACTTTGATCAACATGCTGTATCGGGGATTTGCGTTATTGTTTGTTATTTAACAGAAAAACGAGATTTTTATAGACGCAACAAAATTTATCAATGGTGATAAAAAGCTTACAACATACATTTGTATTGTTCAAAATCTAAATGTCACTCTATATATTCATGAACCTGATGCTTTGATAATCTGACATATTCGCTTATTGTATAGAAGACTAGACTAGACTAAAAGCCGAGATGGCCTAGTGGCTAGAACGCGTGAATCTTAACCGACCATCGTGGGTTCAAACCCGGGCAAGCACCACTAAGTAACCACCACCAGTAATTTCCATTGAAATAGCTTTCCATCGCCTAAAAAACAATGACAATGTAATTTATTAATTTAACTTTATCCTTTATTACATACCTATTCTGATAAATTATAATAATATGTAAAGCATTTCCATAACGGTACTAAATAGCACCTAAATTGTCTCTAAATGTAGTATTCATTTAAGCACGTAACCGCAATTAAAACATTCGTCATTATCCTCCGTCGTCGTCTCAGTGAATCGGACACTAGCATTATCTCAAGGACTTCCCGCTATTAACAAATAACCACAGTAATTGACACCAGTTATTCTCTAAGCTACACTAATGTGTGCGGTGCTATTATAATATCTATATGTCTTAATATATATGTATCTACATACATATAAAGAATGTTGAACATATCCAGTTGTATTTAATTGATTATGTAATATTCATGAGAATTGCCACCTACGCAGGAGATAAATATGCAAAATTGTGTGCATAAACACAAGTACAATGTCTATATGTGTAAGGGACACATACTTAAATTCGATGGGATGGCAATCCGACAACCGGAGAGAGATCAGACGCATGAACAAATGCTCAAAAAGCTTAGAAGTTAATTTAAATGTTTCTCTCCGCAGCACTGCCAACATTCTTAATATCAATTCATATACACAAACACCTTACTAATACTAGCTTGACCTCATTAAAAAAAAATTACAAACATTTTGTTTTTAATTATTTTTAACCCAGGAATGCGGTATACAATGTAATAAAGAGAACAAAAAAATGTATCCCTACCCGAAGTTTTACTTCGAGCCTCGAGATATAAAGCGTTATGTGCTAACCACTAGACCTTTATATTACTAACGTATTTAATATCATTGGCATAAACGATACGATTTAGCCATATTGCTTGGCAAATCTGCTGCGATAAGCTTTACCATTAAAGCTGCTATAATTAGCAAGCAATTGTAGAATATACATATCAAATACCACCATCTTGATAATTTAATAAACGTTGCACGCTTTGTTGTTTACAAAAAACATTTGCTAATTGCTGGAGAACTTTTAATGTACGAAGGAATAGATGTGTGACGTCATCGATATTTTTATGTGTGCGTATTGTACGATTGATTCTTGAAATTTGTCCCAAATTCCAAGGTCATAGCCACATTCACAGGAAATTATTATTAGCAAATTACAATTTGCAAAGGTTATTTCTTAAAACATGTAACATCCATTGACCATAATATCTGAATATCTTTGGAATGACCGAAAAACAAAAAGGACGTATATTTATTGTTTTAGTCAATATACGATATTGAAAACTTTCAATGTCAATTCATAAATAGAATCTTAAAATTTGTCTCACATTGGATCCTAATTAAATATTATAAGATTCAAATCTAGAAAACCATCCATTCAAAATTTTTTTTTTTAAATAATGGGAAACATGAATCCTAACGTACATAATAGTATGTAGTGGAGTGGTGTAGTTGAATAAAACGGAAGACGACATTGTCCAGAAAGACTTGATTTTCCCTAAAACTGCAGTTAAATTCTTTCTACTTTTGTACTAAACGATATCGTTTTCTCTTTCTTCCCCGGAGTCGTTTCCAAATATCAGGCTTCTACAGCTTTCAGTGTCAATCATGGTCCTATTCATAGTTCTATTATGCACCAGCGAAAAGCGGTCGCTTTGTGACTTTGATAACTTTATTCATAAATGATTTTGCACTCTAACCTTTAAAGAGAACTTTAAAAACGTGAAACTCATGTGCTAACTTTAAATCATCTAGAGCAAAGTCAGAAAAAATGGTTTATCTCATGATATACAATATATAGTGACTACCTTGTTACCTGTTTCTGTTTTTTTTTTTTTTGTTCTTTATTTAAATATTTTTATTTTCTGTTTTTATTCTATTTTTGATTTGTATATTTTGTAATTGTGCTTGTGAATGGTGTGTTCTCCTGTAATCGGTTGTGCATAGTTAGTTTCAAGTTAATGTAAAAAGTGATTTGAATGTGTGTTATGTACAACTGTTGGAGAATAAATAAATAAACAATATCATCACTCACTGTGAGTACCAACTTGTTCATGAATACTCGGAACATTGATATCAATTCAATTATGTTTAAATGTTTAACATAATCAGACATATGACCGCAATAGCTAAGCCTCTAGTAGACATAGTCTCTAAATCTTTAAGCTGAAAATATTTGAATCCTTGTATAGACCAAATTGCTTAGGAGTTGAAAGATATCCTTTTACATATTCTTTACAAGTATATTTTTTAAAAAAAAGTCAATAATAATTGTTTGAGTTTTCGCTAGTCAA
The DNA here is from genome assembly GCF_905147045.1 of Nymphalis io. Taxonomy (NCBI): domain Eukaryota; kingdom Metazoa; phylum Arthropoda; class Insecta; order Lepidoptera; family Nymphalidae; genus Nymphalis; species Nymphalis io. The sequence continues at coordinate 2,985,690 of NC_065910.1, read as the reverse complement.
TATTGTGATAAATTATTTACTAATGTTCCTACTATATTAGTCTCAAGCTCTAAGACTAATATTTTTTATTTCCCCAAATAGGTCTTTCTTTCTTTAAAAATGACATAGTACAAATAGATATACCCATAAATAATACACTATGATAATATATTACTGGTGGTAGAGCTTTGTGCAAGCTCGTCTGGATACGTACTACCCACATCAGATATTCTACCGCAAAACAGCAGTACTTGGTATTGTTGTATTCTGGTTTGAAGGGTGAGTGAGCCAGTGTAATTACAGGTTGGTGGCTCATTGGTGATGTAAGCGATGGGTAACATTTCTTACAATGTCAATGTCTATAGGCGTTGGTGACTACTTACCATCAGGTGGCCCATATGCTCGACCGCCTTCCTATTCTATAAGAAAAAAAACTATGAACATTACCACTACTTAATATACCAAGCTACAAGCTACTGTGCCTGTTATACAAAACACAGGTACGGTCTTGCGTTGAATATTGCTCGCACCTTTGGGATGGCTCCGCTAAGTACCTATTTGAGGCCTTGGACCGGTTGCAGCGACGTGCAGTACGCATTATTGGCGACGTAAAGGTCACAAACACCCTTGAACCTTTACAATTGCGTCGCGAGATAGCAGCACTGAGCGCTTTCTATCGTCTGTATCACGGCGAGTGCTCTGAGGAATTATTCTCTCTAATTCCTGCTTCCCCCTTCCTTCTTAAGTCCACGCGAGCTGGTTCTCGATGTCACCGCCTAACTGTGACATCAATTCCATCGCGCACAAAGAAATTTGGCAACTCCTTTCTTTGTCGCACTACCAAAGAATGGAATTCCTTACCAGCTCACGTGTTCCCCTCCTCTTACAACCCGGGTTCCTTCAAACGAGGCGTGAAGAGGCATCTTGCGGGCCGGCAAGGCGGGGACGGCTAGTACAGAACATTCTTCCCGACTGTACTGGCCGTCGTCGCGTTTGGACTCTACTACCACTTACCATCAGGTGGAGTAGAGTCATTTGCCATCCCGGGGCATATAAAAAAAAAAATACTATTACTAATGTATGTCTGTTACGCTTTCAAAGCTAAGCCACTGAACCGATTTTGTTGAATTTTTATATGAAGCCCAAGGAAGACATAGGATATTTTAATGGGGATATCTACTGCGTGTTAGAGGGGCCCTCTGACATGCAGTTAAAGCCGTGGACGAAAAGTTATATTTATAATTGTAAATAGTCCTTATAAATAAACCTTGTCATCACATGTCGGATAAATATTATATATTAATTAAATTGAATTCTGTAAAAATAGGAATATTTCTACTTGTTAGTAAAATAAATGTTCAAAGTCTGAAGTCATCGCTTATTATTTATGATGTTATCAACAATTTCACGTAACAACAACGTTTCAATGATCTTTCATAATACTCATCACATTCAACGCAATACCATTGCATCAGTAAAAATATATGATAATAATAATCTTATGAAGTACAAAAACAGATGTTCAACGTAAACTTTAAAACAATGGTTGTACCCAGAAATAGTTTGAGATAAATTATTTCGTGTGTAGCGTATCGTGTGAAACGGCTTATTTATAGGTCAAACGATTTTGAGATACGGCAGGTTTAATTCTTAACTGTTTATTTCCTTGGAAACGTCGGTATGTAACGTCGAATTCATCAGTATGATCGGATATATTCTGGAGAAACAAATTCGACACTCGATGCTCGAGACGATCGGAAATTATTGAAGATACGCTATTTTCTTGCGATCTTTTAAATGTTGTATTTATTTCACGATCGAGTTCTCCGTCTAGTCTCGAATTTACTACAGAATAGTACAACTGGTCAAAGATTTATGGTTTAAAACAGGAAAAATTAGTTCGAAACGTAGTGCCAAGTGAAGTTACCATGTCGGATAAAGATAATAAATTGGAAAGGCTTAAAAATCGTTTAATAAAATTACAAGCTAAGATTCATGATCGCGTTGAAGATTTTCAAGATCAAGTGCAAATAAGGATAGAAAAGTCGAAGCTGTCGAGGTTCGTGTCCCATTTGTCGGATGAAAGAAGTTTTGTGGATGAAATTTCTTTGGACAAAGATATTGTGGATATATCGTCGATCGAATCGAGCGAAATTGAGCGAAGGTCTTCCAGTATACCGTCTTTAATAGTCGACGAACCAAATTTAAATGTAGATCCGAAACAAATATGTAAGGATTTTCTGACGATTGAAAAAAATGGTGTACTTTACCGAAGGTGTGTGTCCACGTCCAATCTAACAGCAGACGCTGATTCTAATTTATATAGTTCGAGCGATTCCTGTTTTTCCTGTCTCTCTTCAAGCGATGAAAGGTAAGTTTATGTGTATTATCCGTATTTTTATGTATATGATTGCAGCTAAGTCAAGTCAACATAAATATTATCTGTTATTATACAACATAAATTTCGATATAACTGACACAATAAACTTCTAAGATCCTTTTTAAGTTTAAAGATCGTTTAATGTACTAATAATCTACGGTTGATTGCTTACTTTGTTCAAAACAAACCGAATTATATCGACTGTTATTTTATTTTTTCTTTTCCTTACTAGATGGCGCTAGTTGTATTTTGAATCGCGCTATAATTGTTTATTTCTGTAACTACTTAATAAGACTTGATCTATTCAAAACTCGAGAGTACAATAAAGCTATCTGACCATCAGTACATATTTGATAGTTTTATTCTAAAAGTTTTACTTTTACTAGTGGTAGGGCTTTGTGCAAGCTCGCCGCAAAACAGCAGTACTTAATATTGTTGTGTTCCCTTTTGAAGGGTGAGTGAACCAGTGTAATTACAGAAACGAGGAACATGACGTATTAATTCCCAAGGTTGGCGGCTCGTTGACGGTGTAAGTGATGGTTAACATTTCTGACAATGCCAATGTCTATGGGCGTTGGTGACTACTTACCATCAGGTGGGATATATGCTCGTTCGCCTACCTATATTATAAAAATAATAAAATAGTACTACCGGATAAATCAAACGATGTATAAAAGTTATTTTTTTTTAAGATATTATTTCATTTCATTTTGTAAGAAGTAAAAACATAACACAAAAACACTACTTTCATACTTTTGGTTTGTTTATTTAACCATTTTCAAATTACCAAAATTATTATGTATATAACACTTGAAATATGATAAGACTATATGTTACACAAAATTAACATTAGCGATGTGTTTCGTTGGCAATTTATACAGCGTGTTCACGAATTATATTTAACGTTTTTGTATGCATTAATGATATTAATTTCACAACCGTAACCGTAACCGTAACAGCCTGTGAATGTCCCACTGCTGGGCTAAAGGCCTCCTCTCCTCTTTTTGAGGAGAAGGTTTGGAGCTTATTCCACCACGCTGCTCCAATGCGGGTTGGTAGAATTCACATGTGGCAGAATTTCAGTGAAATTAGACACATGCAGGTTTCCTCACGATGTTTTCCTTCACCGTAAAGCACGAGATGAATTATAATCACAAATTAAGCACATGAAAATTCAGTGGTGCTTGCCCGGGTTTGAACCCACGATCATCGGTTAAGATTCACGCGTTCTTACCACATCTCGGCCAATTTCACAAATGTTATAAATATATCGTATGTAGTCATAGAATAGAAATCGACTGAACGCCAGATAAAACAATTTCAATTAAACTTAAAAGTGCTTAATAACCTAAGTTTTTTAGCGTGAAGCGTTTTTCTAAAATAAAAAAGACAAAGCCGTAAACTGATGCAAAAATGTAACTTGCACGTGTAACAATATCAAACACACAACACACACACAACCATAAATATATTTTTTCTTTCAACATCAAGATTTTAAAATTATAAAGACGGGACTGAATAATTTCGCGGTTAATTTATTTATAAGTCAATTATTTTATAACAATCTAATTAAAAAAGGGAGATTTTGAATCTAACGTTTATACGAACTACAAAGATATACACACTCTTTAAGCTGTTTTAAACAAAAGTATCACCATACAAACTTTACTAAAATTACTAGACTATATATATGTATATCTATCTGACTAAATATAGTTTAATCTAATTTACATAAATAATGCTATTATCTCTATGTAAAAATATAAAATCGCTTAGTATTTATAGATATTATGATATCAATGTTTATCCAGAAATGCGTTCAATTTATACCTTTTTATCTGTGACTTTTAGTTTCTTTAATTACTACCAATTTTTCTATTGTTAATAATGGATTCCAAAATTTAAATTATAATTGACTTTTTTTTTAATTTCATTGTTATAACAACGAAGTACTTTATTTTTAATATTTTAGTATTTAATAACAAACAATCAAAAAAGACAATGAACATATGAAATTTTGACAATAATTGCCTCATTTTATATTACATCATATTCAATTAAAAATTTAAAAAAAATTATATCAAGTTCTATTTAGATACAAATCATTCTTATTATATAATTATTGTGAGAATGCACTTATTAATACGTTTCATAATAACTTGTTAGTTACACAAATCAATTTTTTTTTATAGAATAGGAAGGCGGACGAGCATATGGACCACCTGATGGTAAGTGCTCACCAACGCCCTTAGACATTGGCTTTGTAAGAAATGTCAACCATCGCTTACATATCCAATGCGCCACCAACCTTGGGAAACTAAGATTTTATGTCTCTTGTGCCTGTAATTATTGTTATTACAATATTTTTCTTACAGTTTTATTTAAAAAAGTTGGCCTTTTATCGTAAATTAAGTGAACTGCTTGTAATTTTCAATTGCTTCTGAGAAATTATATCTCAGTTACTGCATAAATGAATACTTAACTAACATATTTCATAATTAACGCACGTTATATGTAATAGCCAATTTTGTAACGTCCTAACGCTGCAGTTGGCCGCGTTCACTACCACGAAATATTTCATGCATTTCATCTAAAAATATTTAATTTATTAAATATATTAACTTCTAAATCAAGTTTGAGATTGCACCAGTATTAAATAATAGACGTTTTAAAAAAACAGACTTGGGAACAATTTTATTAATAGTTTTGATTTTTTTATTGTTATCTGTTTTATAAAATTAAAAAAATACAATATTTAAGAAACAATATAAGAATAATTATGGACGAATCATCAATACATTTGTTTGATGAAACATGAAATTTACAACAAATAATTATTCATATTTTTGATCAACTATTTTTTTATTTTTAACAGAAGTACAGAAATAAGACCTCGTGCCGGCAGCTTACCTCCAGGACATACACTCGACATTTCAACAGCCATCAATTCCTGTTCAGATCTGATAGAAAGAATTGGCAACCGATTTCCAAGACTTAAAAGCAAAGGCGATAGAATTCATAGGGTATTTTTATCATATCTTGGGTGGTGGTTGCATGACTATATGGACGCGATCTTTGTGCTTGTATGATAACTCAATGTGTAGAATCGAGTTTAGTGGTAATCACAGAATGGTATCCTTGTGCTTATAAATCCAAACATGGCTTTAATATTTTATATAAAGACTAATTGTGTGAAATTTCATTTACTTTATAAAATGTATAATGATGTTATATTTATTGAAGCTTCTATGTTACTTAGTTAAACAAATGTCACAATTTTTATTTAGGATTTTTGTGTTGTCAATCTGTGCGTCAAATATAACATCGTAACAAGCACATCACTTACAAACTTACGAAATCTTAGAGTTGAAATATTAACGTGCGTTTTTTTACTTATACTATAAAACTAATGTTAAAAATAAATATATAAAATGATGCCTGATGTAATTATTTTGTTTTTTAATACGATTGTTTTGTATAAATACTTTTTTTTATCATAAAATACAAATATAACAGATTCGTGTTTTACTAACCAATCTCATTAACTTATTCTAATGGGGAGACAGTTAGTGTTATAAAGATTGAATACACTTGTGCGAATAAGCGAAGCGAAAATATTGAGCCAATATATACAACCTTACGGCTAATAAACCTCTGCGATTGTTTTCGCTCCATTGTATATACGTGTTTCGCTTAATATTTTTGGGGCTGCCGTTATATAAGAAATATCACATAGCGATCGCTTTGTTTCCGCTTCCTTACACCGGTGTGTTCGAGTCATTAACATTTGATAATTATCGCAATTAATGCAGCCTCAGACAGCGTTGCAATTATATCACGGCGTATGTTTACTGTATTCAATTATTTCATGGTATTTTTTGTTGGTTTGGTTTGTGTTACAAATTTGTAAGAAGGTTCACGAGTACAGATCAGTCATCGCCATTTGAACCAATTTGAACCAATTCGTATCGTATTTGGAAAGCCTTGCCTTTTTATCATAAGTTGGATTTAATCAAAACGTGGGTCATATATCAAGGGTTCAAATTCAATCGACGTGGAATTATTTTTTAATAACAGAAGATAAAATATAATTTTTTGTGTTGCTGTATATAAAGATACTTTAAAATATAACAAAAACAATTTTTGTCAGAGCGGTCATTGAATTTAAAAAAAAATATTGTCTCAAGCATTTTGGAAGCATGAACCAATCCGTGATCGAAAGTCGAAAGTCATAACAATATTACAGGCAACAAAACAGTATTAAACAACAGTAAACTATTATCTCAACCGGGTGGTGTGGTGATTTATGTGAATTAATAATAAAAATAATAATTAATTCTTAATTGCAGTATTTGTTAAAAAACACGAGGCTAAGCGACGTGAACAAGAGACTTAAGGCGCAGATATGGAGTTCCGTGGTGACAATAGTTCTAGTTGAAGCGAAAAACCTGCCAGCAATGGACCTGGACACCAGGTCAAGCGACCCTTATTGTAAATTTAGGTAATAATAGGTAATATATAAAATAATTTAGGTAGATTACTTGGTGGTAGTAGGGCTTTGTATATGCCCGTCTGGGTAGATACTACCCACTCATCAGATGTTCTACCGCTAAACAGCAATGCTTAGTATTGTTGTGTAACGGTTTGAAGGGTGAATGAGCCAGTCTAACAGGTACAAGGGACATAACATCTTGGTTCCCGAGGTTGGTGGCGCATTTCCGATGTACAGGTTGGTTAATGTCTATAGACGGTGGGGACCACTTAACATCAGGTGGCAAATTTGCCCGTCCGATTACTTAATAAAAAAAAAACAAATCTACATTAACCTCTGTGATAATACGCGAACGAGCTTTATCCAAGTTTGTACCGAGCCCAAAAAAATTTTCGGTATCATATATTTTAATTATTGTTTTTTTCAGATTAGGTAATGAAAAATATAAAAGTAAGGTAGTATGGAAGACTCTCCACCCATCGTGGTTGGAACAATTCGATCTCCACCTATATGATGACCAGGAACAAATCTTAGAAGTAACAGTATGGGATAAAGATAAACAGACTAAGGACGATTTTTTAGGAAGGTAAGAACTTAGTACATAAGTGAGATACTCTAAATATTATGTATTTTCGATGAAAGTAAACTTTATTCAAGTATGCACGATTGCAGGGAAAATCTTTAAAAAAACGAATCTTTTTGTTAAGTCAAACTGCTTGTAGTACTTTCACTAATTATTTTTATATAAGGAATTAGAATTTATTCTTGATATAACGCTTGTCTGCTTTTGAAGGGAGCACATGGATACACATGTGGGAAACTGTTCCCACGTGTGTATCAATGTGTTCACTCTAGTGAACTTGGACACATACAGGTTTACTCACGATGTATCCCTTGAACCCGCGATCATCGGTCACAGGGCCATCTCGTCTCTATTATCATCATAACTCAAAGTTGTTGAAATATTATAAATTAATAAATTAACGATCACAGAATTATTTACGAATGAAATTTAGCTTAGTTTAGTTTGTACTAGACGCTTTACCGCTACTGGAACTAAAAGCCTGCAAACATTATGTAACGTGATGAACAAAGTCTAACGATAATATTAAATAGAACGGTGTACGCGATGTATAATTTAAAACTAATTGCATACTTCATAATATTATATATGAACAAATTATCTGCACGTGTTTCATTTGTAAACAAATATTCATAGCTGTATTAAGTAATAAAACGATAATGAATCAGTAGTATTTTTGCTATGAAACATCTACTGGCATTATTTGACGGCCGTATGCTTACGGCTTAGCGCTCTCCTTCATGCCTCTCAACCGCCGCACTTTACTCTATAGTAGTATCTACATTCGTTGTTATATTTTGTTTTTTTATAGAATAGGAAGGACGAGCATATGGGCCACCTGATGGTAAGTGGTCACCAAACGCCCTTAGACATTGGCATTGTAAGAAATGTCAACCATCACTTATAGCCAATGCGCCACCAACCTTGGGAACTAAGATTTTATGTCCCTTGTGCCTGTAATTACACTGGCTCACTCACCCTTCAAACCGGAACACAACAATATCAAGTATTGCTGTTTTGCGGTAGAATATCTGATGAGTGGGTGGTACTTACCCAGACGAGCTTGCACAAAGCCCTACCACCAGTATTATTATTATAATAAGAAAAATATATTTATTTAATTAACGAAACTATGTTTTTATTTATTTTAATACATATTGTTTTGGATATTTATTACAAAATTATTTTAATAAAAAATAATAAAATATATTATTATTTTTCTAGCTGTACCCCATTTTATTTGCATTATTTTTGGCTCGTACGCACCTGTTTCGTAAAGTTTGCTAGATAGCTTAAAGTTTATTATTACTACTCATCTTCTTAAGAGTCGTAGCGTAAAGTTATATAGTCTATAACTTTCATCAATAAACAGACTATTAAATGTCAAATGGAATTATTCAAATAAGACGTAATTCCTAAGATAACCACGTTCAATCACACTAACTCTCCAGCTTTATAATATAAACCATATAATGTTTAAAAGATAGATTCTTAAAGTCAAAATAAGAATACATTTGTTATATAATGCCGAGAGTCCCATTGGAATTAAAAGCAAAATAAATTATTTAGCCACCATTTCAACATGCTTTGTTTTGTTAACCGTACCCGTTTATTAGTCGATACATACAAACGTAACGTAAGCATTGAAAATAAATTGATGCTTTAAATTTCGTCTGTATTGATAATATCAATTGATTGTATAAGACCAGGGATTATAAAAGGTACACATATTACAGGATAATTTATTGTATAATTGCGATCTGAGTATATTATCAACCCGCATTCCACCAACCCGCATTGGAGCAGCGTGGTGGAATAAGCTCCAAACCTTCTCCTCAAAATGAGGAGAGGAGGCCTTTAGCCCAGCAGTGGGACATTCACAGGCTGTTACGGTTACGGAGTATATTATCACAATTTAGACAATTGTTTTTTACGTATTCCGAAAGATAAATAGTGAACACCCGAATATTTCGCGGACAAACTATTCGCTTTACGGCTTATAAGCGGACCGCACCTCGTGTATTCAATGACTTTATTATATGAAATACAAATAGAAGGATTTAAATGGTTGGTTATTTATATATATGTAGCCTGATTTTCGATGATTTTTTGTACTTTTTCGGTCAATTCCGCAGATCATCGGGATCAGGAGTGTAATGTTATGTGTTCTATTTTTAGATGTACAATAGATCTCTCGAGATTAGAAAGGGAGAAAACACACAATATATGGCAGGAACTCGAAGACGGTAACGGACAGATATTTCTCCTACTAACAATAAGTGGTACCACACAATCGGAAACAATCACGGATCTCGCTAGCTATAAAGAAAACCCTAGGGATGTTGAAATTATTGAAAGGAGATATGTAAGTATAACTTTTTCTTTAATTCTATTTGTGTACTGGTTCAACGCTATACAGGCCAACTACTGTTTTTATGTGTCAAAGTATTAATAATATTGTAACTTACAAATCCTCGTGTTATAATTTTTTTTTTGTCATATTTATAATGTCACGCCAAAAAACGGGACAGATTAAAATAAAATTTGGCATAAGAAAGTCAGGGATAAGATTCTATATTTAAACCATTTAAAAAAATATAACAACAAATCTAAAATAAATGTCATTATTTTTAAGAAATAAGTGCAATGTAATTTTGTTTTTGATTTGATTTGGATATTTATTTTATTTTTAAAATTAGTTGAGAATGTTAGTTCAGAGGTGTCAAGTGTAGTCGATTTGTTTTCCGTTAAGTGACTGTACGCATACGATTTCCTATTCAATATATTCTCTACCACATTTCTCATTTGACGCTACTATAACCACCAAAATTTCACTCAACAAAGCATACGTCTCATTAAAATTTGAATCCATGCTCCATTCAACCTTCACGTGTGTTGGCAATATTCCAATCCCAACATCAGTGAGACCTCGTCTTTAAGAATGCTTTCAAAGCAAGAATCTCTTTATACGGAGTTGTATAGCAAAGTGAAGCACGATCATTCTTTTTTCATTTGAAAATTTAATAAAGTCAAAGACAAATTTCAGGCAATGATACGGCTGGCAATTTTTTGTTTTTTTTTTTTTTTTTTAATATAATGCTTATAAGCTGCAAAGTATTACAAAGATAACAAGCTTAAATTTATTTAGTCGTAAAATAATCGTAATTTTGTTTTATGTTTATAAATATTCTTGTTAACAAAATAAGAGAAACCTGTATACCCAATCTTGGTTAACATTTCTTACAATGCCAATGTCTATGATCGTTGGTTATCCGCCTACCTATTCCATATAAATATAAGAAAACATTTGAAGAAACTTTGCAACAAATTACAGGCGTGGCACCGATTAAACGAGACAACGAGTGGTGTCGGTTGGCTGTGCGTCAAAGTGTACGGTGCTAAGGGCTTAGCGGCCGCGGATTTAGGGGGGAAATCAGACCCTTTCTGCGTATTAGAACTTGGTAATGCAAGGTTACAAACACATACAGAGTATAAGACACTTACACCGAACTGGATGAAGATATTTACATTGTAAGTTCATAGAATTTTCTATCAATTTATATAGTAGTTGCTCCGCGCGATTTTATCAGCATTAAATGTAAAGTAACCTTTATCAATAAATGGACTACATGAAATTAAAAAAAAAAAAAACATACTTCCGTTCGTATCGTTAAAACCTGGTTAATATTTTTTGCCCATTTGCTCGTCCGCCTACCTATTATTAAAAAAGTAATAAAATTTTTTTTTATTAAATTGAGTATCACTGTCTATTTTTATTCATTCTGTGTTATAAATATTTATTCAATATATTATATTAACAATATGAATAACTTGTTGTTACTCGTCGTGGCTTCGCATGGGCAGAATGATATTCCTCATTAACGCTTATATCTCAATACACGTAACTCCAATGGTTTAAGCGGCACGCGTCAGTAAAGCTACCAGCCGTCATGATTTCCGACATCTTCAACATTTATCCTCATATTTCAACCAATTTTCATAGAACCTTAATGAATTATACACCTAAACCTTCCTCATGAAACCCTCCATCCATGGATGAAAACCGTACGAAAATCCATTCGGTAGTTTTTGAGTTTATCGCGTTCAAACAGACAGACGTGACGTAGGAATATATTTTATTATATGTAATGGTAATGTTATCGTAACAAACAAAATGTATGACAAATTGTAATAATAATACTTGTGTGATTACTTTAACCTGCGATATCATGTTAAGATAATAGGTCATCTTTGCTTGTATATAAACATAATATAATAATAAATTAACGTTAACGAAGCGAATAATATTTGATAACGATATATTATCTAAAATATGGAATAATTATAGTAATTAGAATTAATTAGATAAATTCGTTTGTCAATATATACATACGTAAATATAGTTTTAATTTGTCATACTTATAGAATATGTTCTGATTCGATTGTAAATTTGATATATATAATATTTTATTTCTCAATAGCCTATATACATGAAAACTGTTTAATTTCCTAGATCATATATTTTTGATTGATCATTCAAAAAGAGATTTTGAAATATATACCTACTGTTATATTGCTGTTATGATTTTAAGAGATTATATTTTAATATGTTTTAAAGGCGATATACCGATATGAAACGTTTTATTTATTATTTCAGCTTGAGTTTTCCTCACGGGGAAAGCGTACCAAAATAAACATAAAAAATCGATATAAATTCTGTGTTAATGGTTAATATTGATTTCTAAGAACTTTCAATATTCTTTCTATATTTCAGCACAGTCAAAGATATAAGTTCAATATTAGAATTAACGGTTTACGACGAAGACCACGATCATAAAGTTGAATTCCTCGGTAAACTGGCAATACCTCTGTTGAACATAAGGAACGGGGAAAAACGGTGGTTCGCGCTGAAGGATAAGAAAATGAGGGCGAGAGCGAAGGGGAATTACCCACAGATTTTGTTAGAGATGAACGTCATTTGGAACCCAGTAAGATATATAAAATTATTCAAGAGAAAGTCGAAAGCGTTAGGAATAATATTTTGTACGTGTGTAACATTTGACGAGAAATAAATCTTATTGTGTCAGACCTTACTGCTCCATTGCGAATTAGCTAATATGATTTTATTATTTCATACCACACAGCTTATGATAACACTTGTCTGGATTGCAACTTACAATTACATTACGTGTGTTCCGGTTGGAAGGGTGAGTGAACCAGTGTAGTTACAGGCAAAAGGGATATAACATCTTATTTCCCAAGGTTGGCGGCGCATTGGCTATGTAAGCGATGGTTGACATTTCTTACAATGCCATTGTCTAAGGGCGTTTGGTGACCATTTATCATCAGGTGGCCCATATGCTCGTCCCCCTTCCTATTCTATAAAAAAAAACACTTACGATTACATTCCACGTGTTATTTTCTCAACTTTTTTTTAAATGTATTACTAAATATAACTATCATAGTATTTCTTATTTTTTAACAATGTTTTTACCTTCTTAGCTCAAAGGAGCAATCCGAGTTGTAAATCCAAAGGAGCCCAAGTACATGCACCAGGAGGCTAAGTTTAAGAGACAGTTGTTTATTCGAAACGTAATGAGACTGAAGGCTATCATTATGTGGTTTATCGAAATTGGAAAAATATTACAGTAAGTACCGACATCTTATTAATACATTCAATTTAATAACAAGATAATGAAGAATGATTTGAACACACATATAAACAGAGAACATCAAATACATACATGCACCCCTGCATACGGATTTACTCACACTATAACACGTATTAATATACCGAAACGAGGATACACTCACACACAATAATAAATATACGTCTAGCCGTTGTAGTACAATAATAATAATAGTCCTCCAGACCGATTTCGGCCACGGCGGCCAATCTCAAGAGAGATTAGCCATCTGCGCAGGACATATTATAAGTGCACAAGTGTGTGTGCAAACACAGGTGCACTCTCTATTTATTAACTCTCATAACCCGATGGGAAGGCAATCCGTCACGAACGGATAGAGTTTAGGCGCAGGACCAACGGCTTCACGTGCTTTCCGAGGCACGGGAGTGTACACACTACCAACTTCCAGACTCCGTTGATACTGAGAATTTTCGACAGAAAATATCAATAACATTTTATTGGCCCGACCTGAGATTTGAACCCAGGAACTCCGGGTCTGTGACCTTACATATAGCCACTAGAGAGTAGACCGACGAGACAGTCAATTGTTATTGTAACACAATATTGCTAATAATAAGCGAGGATCATAATTAATAATCCATATTAAACGTTTTAACTCTAGTTTTTATATTTTGCTTCAAATTATTCAATCCACAGAATAAAAAATATGCCCAATGACTTAACGCTATGCATTTAAAAGTATACTTTACGTTCTTTAAAATTAAACATAAAACCCATTATCAGTTCATATTATTTATAGTTATTATTATAATATTTACATTAAAATTCTGTAAATGCAATAGAGACAATCTTAGCTTGTGGTGATTTTTTGGAATAAAGTTGTAACCGTAGAAAAATCGTTACAATTTAAATATTCGTCCATATTACATTTACAAATTATGTATTTTATTTTTTTAATATTGTTTTTATTTGTTACAAATATGCTGGCAGTTAATATATTTCTCTTCCAGAGATTGTTTCGAATGGGAATCCAGGATTCGATCGTTCATAGGTCTGTTAGCGTGGCTAGCGTTTTGTTACAACTATCAAATGTGGATGTTACCATTTTTATTATTAATATTTTTTGCGAGAAACTGGCTTATTTATAGACTTACGGGTAAGATATAACGTTTATTTTTAACACTTTATTATTCATTTCTTATCTGCGTTCTAATTAGTATTATTAATTATATTATATTGATTCCGTAGTTACCCTTTCAATATAATTTTTAGTTAAGCTGTTTTTTATTTTATAGTTCCATTAAAACGTTACCGATGTAATCCTTGGGCGTGTCTGAAAGAATTATTTTGTAGTAAGTTAAAGGTGATTGTTGTTACGTCTTGCATGATTGGCTTTCATTGAAATGATAGCGAATTAAACAACGTGTTAATATTTCTTAATGTAACGCTTGTAATAATGCTGTAAAATGTAAGCTTATGTTTTCCGTTTTGATTGATTCGTAATTTAGGTGTCGATATTAAAAACGATGAATGCGTTTGAGTTCTGAAATCATTTTGACAGATGTCAATGTTTTTAATAACAGCTTAGTCCATATGTCAACGCTGCTTATATCATCAATATATTATCTGTTTTGCTTCTTCATACTATATCATCCAGAAGTTAGTAAGAGAAATGAAATGATTATAATTTATTTATTTTTTAATATGAGTGGCAACATTATGTTATGTCAACATGACATTTTATTATGTGTGTGATGTTAAGCAATAATGTTTGATGATCACTTTACATTATAAACTGGTAAGAAATAAAATTAATATGGCGAACAGTTGGTACTGTCACTGTCAACCTCTTACATTTTTTTTTTAATATGACATTACAGATAACAGTAACAGTACTGTTTACAGATAACACAGATAACATATATATAAATAAATAAAAACAGTCCAATATGTGACTGGTTTTGGCCAATAGTTTTTTTATAATGATGAATGAATGTAATGAATGAATTACAGGTGGTAATCCTTTGCTCTTACCTGTGGATGATGATGATCTACTAGCTGAGGAAGATGACGAGGAGGAAGTAGACAAGGTAACAAAAATACAATTTATTATAAAATTCAACGATATAGTGTTTTATATTATAAATAAATTAACGAATCAACTAAATAAATATCTTTTTTAGAGTATAGGTGGACGAGCATATGGGCCACCTGGTGGTAAGTGGTCACCAACGCCCATAGACATTCGCATTGTAAGAAATATTAACCATCGCATACATCGCCAATGCACCACCAACCTTGGGAACTAAGATGTTATGTCCCTTGTTCCTGTAATTACACTGGCTCACTCACCCTTCAAACCGGAACACAACAATACCAAGTATTGTTGTTTTGCGGATCGAATCTTGACAATATTCGAGTTTTTAATAAATTTAAAGTAAATCTAGTCGTGTGTGATCTAAAAATTGTTCTTTCTTAAACCAACTTTATTGCAGTTTATTTTTAATTTGTAAGATATTAGAGAATAATGTGGGAACTCATACATTTCTAAATTCTTAATGAACTTTTATTTATTTTTTTATAACAGGAGGAAAAGAAATCTCTTAAAGAAAGATTGCAAGCTATACAAGAAGTAACACAAACAGTACAAAACGCGATCGGTTATGTCGCTTCTTTAGGAGAAGCTGTTAAAAAGTAAGAAATTGAACTTAACTATCTTAAATACATTAGCAACTTTAGTACTTCACTATAAACCCGAGACTTATGTAAAATAAACAAACATATCACATTATTCTCGAGTTTTTTTTTTTTTAAATATATAAGCTAGCGCTTTACTGTTATCACACCTGATGGAAAGTGATGATACAGTCTAAGATGGAGCGCGATGAAGATGCCCATTCACTCTAGACTTAAATAGATGATATATCCTGTATGTTCCTTAATTTTTATTATGCATTATTAACTAATATATTTTTTCCAGTCTTATGAACTTTACAGTGCCATATCTTAGTTATATAGCTATAATTATGCTAATGGGAGCCATGTTCGTTTTATATTTGATACCGTTGAGGTATCTTCTTATGGCGTGGGGTGAGTTCACAATCATTATGAATGTAATTCACAGCATATTATTAAACAAAATTATCTAAGTTTTAGAAAAGGTTTATAACAGGATTAATTAATAAATTATATATTGGCAAATGTTAAATGAGTCCCATGTTGGGCGCCAGCTTTTATTATTTGATCACATGAATTTATAACTTCGAACACTAAAAGTAATAAAAAATACTTTTTAGGTATTAACAAATTTACAAGAAAAATCCTACGTCCTCACACGATACCTAATAATGAAGTAATTGACTTATTGTCGAGGGTACCAGATGATGAAACATTGGTAAGATTGAATTTATTTATTTACAATTAAAAATGTAAAGCTTATAGTTGTTGTAATTTACTTTCTATTAAATATATTGACATAACTCTAATTTCTCTCAATTTTAAATTTTAGTTGGATATCAGAGAACTCAAGCCCCAGCCGCCGGGTGACAACAGACGAGACGCCCGAAAGAAGCACAAAGCAGCGTAACAAAAATTGTAAAAAAAATTTTTATTTTTTATTGTAAAAAATAAATAAACAGTCACGTTTTTAAAGTGGCAACATTGTTGTTGTAAAAATGATAATATTTTTATTGAGTTGGATGTAAGTGCATCACAAATCACAACGTAAATGAAAGTAAAATTGTGTTAAATTGAATGTTGCCATATACTAAAAATAATACCATTTTAGTAACTTTTATATTATTACTTTTTAAAAATCAATATTAATTTAAAATAGATCTGAAATGTTTCGTATGTTGCAAATCTTGACGATATAATGTAATTAATTGTACCTGTTTTAGCGTCCATTAGAAATTTGTTTATTAAAATCAAAATGCACTATATTATACTGTAAGTATGGATTTCGAAATAAGTTTATATTGCTTATGCAAGGTGCTGACTGTTATAAAGTAAGCCGTTGGAAGTTAGTTACATATAATATTATTAACGATTATTCTAAAAAAATTTAACAAGTTACAGAAAATATTACGAAAACCGATCACTTTATCAATTTTAAAAGTTAATGCATAAAAGCTATTATTGTATATAACCACGTTTTTTATACACTAAGTGTTATTCATTCACTAATGGTTTTTAAAACTTTGCCCACTTCACTTTTTTAACGTATTTATAAAATTATTTAATAAATATAATATTATTTCACATTATATATAAGAAATGTAAAAAAATTTTGCTATGTATTCTGTGATTTGAAAATCTTAGTTTATGGTTGTACGGAAGTAATCATTTTTTGATGAAATAATGTTGAGTTATTTTATAACAATAATGATTGTGAATATGGTCCAAGACCAGATATAGACCGTATCTAGATTCTTCCATTTTTTGTTATATTCATAGTCTTAGATCCGAGATAGGTTCCGCTAGTTAACTTTATTAGATTATAAAATAGTTTAATATAACAATTCGAATATTATATTACAAATCGTTGCATTTAAAATGAGAATGTAAATAATTAAAACTGTAACGTGTAGGTAGAATTTTTAAAATGTACCATTTTTTTGTAAGAAGTGTTATATTTTTTGTTAGTGTTGATATTTATAAAATATTATTAATGATGTACGGTAACATTTTCATTAGAAAAAAACCGCAATAGAATAAGACTGAGACCAATCTCATGAGAACTTAGAAATCATTAAAATACAAATAATACAATATGAATTAAATTATTTATAATTATAATACCTACTTATCTAAATTCAAATATTTCAATCTTTAGCCTACTTCTATGTAAGCTGTTTAAAGCTTATTTATAATAGCGAGATTCTTGTTAGATTTGTTTAAAGTTTATAATATCTTTTTTAAAAGAAAATATTACAAAATCGTATATGATTTTTACACGATGTCATTAAAATATATTTAACTTAATGGTATTGGTCGCTTAAATAAGAAAAATACTGACAGTATCTGGAAATAAGTCGGTAGAATTTTCAGACTACATAATTTCTACTAAATATTTGTAATAAAATCTTTACTTCCTTCTAGAATTGCTTTTTGTGCAAGTAATATTTTCCATCAACATATATCTAGTCATGCCTTTTAACTTTTTGAACTGAAATTTAAAAAAACATTATTTTACGCTATTAGCACAATTGTGAGCACTATATTCACTAAAAGCGCACATCATGCACATTTAAAATAAAATATTTATTAGCTAAATCTTATTGTGATATAGATAAAAAAAATTATAATATTTAATTTAAAATAACTTTGTTTTATGTTTAAGCATTTCAACTTTAAGTACATTTTTGTTATTTATCGTTGAGTATATATAGTCTTCCAATAAGGAGGCAACATTAGCGGAGTTGTTTTTATTTTGGTTGAAATAATATTTATCAATATTGTTTTGATACAATATATTAGATGTCAATTTAAAAAAAAAAGTATAAATTATAATTGATTAATTTAAGTTTGTATAAAATTATTGGTTAACTCTCTTTTATTTAAATGTATTAAAATGAAAAATATTTTCGCTACCTAATTTACATTCGCTACATAAAAAATTTAGCTATATTTATTTAATAGTCTTGTCATTTCTTAAATTTGTGTCTCAACTTTACGATTATAGTAAATATTTCTTAATAAACAATTAATTGTAATAATATTAAATTTCCTAATCAAACAATTTTATAAGTTTTCCTTCCATTTAAGACAAACGGTGATGATCAATGTTAACGCTTTTCATATTTTAAGAAAATTAAAAATTATTATTATCTTAACTGTGATTTATTTAAATTAACCCATATTTACATATTAACGACACACCTTGCAGTAGGTGATGATTTAAGGAGAGAGGAAGTAGAGATAAAATCGATGTCTAATCTATAGAATTGTCTCTATTGAAAGATTTGACCGTACGTACCGATATTGTAAAGATGTCGATATTTAAAACGATATCTTGAATATGTTTAGCTTAGATCATAGATATAGGGGACAGTTTATTTATTGGCAAAATAGAAATATGTATTTTTTATATTCTAATTCCTAACGTGTAAATCTGATGTATAAAGTGATTTCGAACGTTTTCCACCATTGCTCCAATTGCAGAAAAGTATGTAGCGTCTTATAAGAATCATAAATAAAAAATAAGGTGCAATGGTACTTTTTATTGTTTTGAATTGACATCGTCGAATTATTAACAAAAATGTAACGTATGATAAAGGAATGAGTCATAAATACATTTTTCATAAAATAATATGCATTTCTGCTTATTTTCATCAGCTCAAGTTAATTTTTGCCATTATATTTTGTATGGTTAAACTAAATTTTAATTATAAAAAACGTCACAGCACAAAAAAATAAGATTAAAAATAGTAGTAATTACCGTGTTTACGCTAGCAATACACAAGCAGATCCGCCATTGTCATAATAGGCTGTAGCACATTCTGTCATTTCATTGACCATTGTCAATGAGTCGTGGCCGTGAGACTTGCTGAAGTGCCAAATACATTTCCATACATCCCAGGCTTATCCCGAAACCAAAATGAGTGCTAAATTGCAAGAATACAAAGTCACTATAGAGCGCAGCTTAATGGACAAGAGCAAACCTTGGACGAAATATTTCGAGATAGCCGAGCAAAAAACCGGCGTGAACAGAGTATATATATTTGTCGGTGAGTTTCATTTTATCCAATTGCGTTTATTTATATCCTTAGCGATTATTTCAACGTTTATTCTGTCGCAGGCTTGGTCGCGTTCACCGGTTTATATTTAGTGTTCGGATTCGGCGCGGAATTGATATGCAATTCTATAGGATTCGTGTATCCCGCATACATGTCGATGAAGGCACTGGAATCACCCATGAAAGATGACGATACTAAGTGGCTAACATATTGGGTAGTGTACGCTTGCTTCTCCATCGTCGAATATTTCTCGGATTTCATTGTTGGCTGGTTCCCGCTCTACTGGTTGATTAAGGTTAGTTTAACATATGTTTTAAATTAACAATTTAGTTACGAATTACATTCTTCGAAACTTCAATATATCCTTTTTTATAAATGATCTATTTAATTATATTTTGTTTAGATTAATATCTATATTTCAATTGGGAATTAGCATAATATTTCCTTTATAAAGGCCTTCAAAGTTAAATAAATGTATAGTAATATAACATTAGACTTAGTAAAAAGTAATTAGTTGTAAGAAATCACAAAACCCATGGGAGGTGGAGATTATTTATTCTGTCGTACTTGATTACATTTAATCTTTATATTCTTATTATATTCTATCTTTGAATGAGTCATGATTGTAGACATATAGTTCTGTAAAAAAAAGTGACATATAATGGAATCTGATATTGATCAGGTTATTTTATTCCTAATGATGAAATTTTAACTGTAATCCAAGTATCTAACTGTTGATCAAAAAATAATATTTTAAGTCATACAATTGATATATCTTACATTATCTTATATTGCATTTGATATATCTTAATTTGATAAGTCTAATGGTATACTTATCTAAGGTAGCATGGCAACAATTTGCAATTGATAATGATTGTATGAAATTAATTTCTATCAAATGATAAAATTCAATAATCTGATCGTTTTTCTGATATATAAAAAATAGAATTAAAAAAAATGTTTTGGTGTATAACAAAGTATGGATTGTGATATTTTTATTAATTAAAATATAATAGTTTTCAATATTTACATTATATTTTCGTACTCTTAATAATCAGCTTTATCTGTAATAGCTTATCTATGCATACTTATGCCTATAGACTGCATGATAAAATAAAAAAATATTAATGAATGAAATATGCTAAACTGATGTTAGATTTGAAAGGGCCTCTTTAGTTACACCTTTTATTGAAAAAGGTTATTAGCTGTAATGTTTTATCTGAAACAGGGTGGGGCAGTTAATAAATAGGTGTGCAAATGTATTGTTGCAGAGTAACCTTGTACATAACACACAGTTTACATATTTATTTTGATAAATATAAATGCAATTTTTTTACAATTTAATTAAATTTAACAATTACAAGGTATACCTAAATACAAAATGCTTGCAATAATAGTAGTATGCTAACAATAGTTTGCTAATTGAGTGATATTATCATGGTTACAATTTGAAAAGATAATGCATACCTACACCTATGGGACACTTATCGTCTTATAAAAGTATCCCGTAATTTGTAAAGGTAAAATCACAAATCCATAAATCACATGCACCACTGTAATAGTGACTGTGTGTGTAGTAGTTAGTGGCAAAAACAGCATTGATTATTTCTCAAATAAAAAAAGCAAAAATTTCAACATCATTACAACTAATAAACAGCAAAAATTGTATAATATTACTTAACTACTAAACTAAATATGCATATATACTAATAATTTAACCTCATTAAATTATTAGTATATATGTATATTCTGTAAGTAATGTAATGACATATAAGTATACAATGATGTAAACATAAAAATTATCCTTCATTATGTATTTGCATTGTACAATTAAATATATAATAAAGAACACTATTCTATACTATATAAAACAATTCACATCAAACAAGTCTCTGACTAGATTTATCTTTTATCTTCAGTGCTTACGTAAGACTGTTTTAGGTAATTCAATCTTAAATTAGTACATACGGTGTACATAACAAAAATTTTTTAAATGTAATATAAATGAATATTTATATGAAAAAATGCGTAATAGCTCACCTCATTTTGGTAACTAGCTTGTTATGTAACAACTTGCTTCCGTGAAAATTACAAATTTTAGTTACAAAAAATTTAAGTCTCTCACTGTTGTGCAAAGGCTACCTCCTCTTAAGAACAAACCGTACCATACCGTAACAGCCTGTGAATGTACCACTGCTGGGCTAAAGGCCTTTTTTAAGGAGAAGGTTTGGAGCTTATTCCACCATGCTGCTCCAGTGTGGGTTGGTGGAATACACATGTGGCAGAATTTCAGTGAAATTAGACACATGCAGGTTTCCTCACGATGTTTTCCTTCACCGTAAAGCATGAGATGAACTATAATCATTCGTTAAGTACATGAAAATTCATTGGTGCTTGCCTGGGTTTGAACCCTTCAAACCCTTGAAGGGCATCTCAGCTTAAGAACAAAGTTTTTCAGTAACCAACCAAGCAGCTCCAAATGTAGATTCATGGTTAAACAAGATGTAAAATTATCCATGTGTATCATATCTGTATATATTTATAAACATGATATAAATTACATGACTTACCCAGATTGAAGCCAGTGATTATCTATTTCGTTTGCTATACAAAAGATCATAACCATTACCGTACCATTATGTATAAAAGTTAAACTAAAAAAAATTTGCATCAGAAACATTACACGTAGAAACAAAATCAACGTTGAGATTATATTCTTGTAAAGCTTAAAGAAGTTTTCTTTTAAAAATACTTTATGTATTTTAAAATAGTAGACAGACAGCAAAGTGAGCTGTCTAATTAAAATATCATTTAGCATTACATAGCCATTGTGTTATTGAAATTTAGTTCAGGGACATTTGTAAAACAACCTTACTTACTAATTATACACAAAGATGTAACTCACTTTGGTTTTTAAATAATAATCGCTTTCGAATGACGAAACTAATCTATTTTTAATTACATTCTATTACTGATAAAGATATTGTAATAATCAAACTACAATATTAAAAAGTCTTGATCAATTTAATAATAAAATTTCCATGATGGCCCAGTGGCTAGGACATTTTAATCATTGATTGTGGTTTCAAACTTGGGCAAGCAGCACTGAGTTTTCATGTGTACAATCTATGTTTATAATCATGACAAGCTCCAAGCCTACTCAAAAGGAGATGAGGCCTTTGTGTACAAGTTGTCGAGTTATATGTTGAATAATATTTATCAATGGTACATTAATATCATCTTATAATTATTCTTTACAAAAACTGGTTTCATTGTTATTTAAACATAATGAAAACTGGTAGTAGATTATAGTTTTACAGAGCTAGGCTAGGAAAAGATTAAATAAAAAAACCGAGCGTGGTTACAATGATAGACATATTCTTTTTTTTAGAGAGAGTGACACTAAAGAGGTTTTGCATTATTAAGTTCGGACTATGTTCATATTTTCAACAAAACATTAATGTGTTTGTTAAAGATAAACATACATACATGTATAATTTAAGATATAGTATATAAGAGTTATTTATAGAAGTAATGTTTGTATTCCCTTATCACTGCACTGTATAATGTGACATTGTTTTTTTTTTTTTATCTGGATAATACCTGACTTATTATTGTTTCATCTAAATTTTTATTTTGTTTTATTTATATACAATTATTAATATCCTTTACGGTTTTTCTAAGGGTTGTAATGTGAAATGGTATAGATTGTAACTTTATTTTATAAACCATTTATAATATTTAACATACAAAAGAATTATTCAATATTGTTGGTAGTTCCTGAAATTAAATCGTTCAACCATAAAAACCTTATAAAGGCAATCCGTAATAGAGACCCCAGTATGGACAGACTGGCCGAATACCATCCAGACCAGCCTATGAGTCCAGAATCCCACTAAGATCAATTGACAACACAAGAAAAACAGCTAACATACAACAAAAACGCAAACTGCAAAACTTAAATGCTGCCTGGAAATGAAAACATGCCAACCAACAAAATACCAAACTAATAAGTAATGAAAAGATACACCAAAGGAACAGACAACACGATTACAATAAAAAAAACATAAATATCTGTTGCTTCTTTTATATGGTATTACAGAAAGTATGTCATGTCAAAACCGCTGAATAGATTAAAATGAAAGTATTGATAGTAGGGTGGCCTTTTTATAAGGGCAATTTTTTTTTTTATTTGATTTGAAAGAAAACAAATACTATTTTTTAAAGTACGCCTAGCGAACATTGAAGGTATTTTATATATATATCACTTACTATCAGCTAAACAAGTGCAAGAGTGGGGATGGTATAAAAAACTTCTCCATAAAATATACATATTTATATATATGTGCCAATTTTAATGGTGACCAGCTAAACTGTTCAAGTTGATTAATCTCATACAGATATCATAAAGCAAACATCATGCATTAAATGGTTTCAGAAATGAAAATTGTTTGTTTTGTTGTATAAAAGAAGTTAATTTTTATATTATTTTTAAACCTATGAATCGTAACTTACAAAAAATTACCTACAGTAACAGCCTGTGAATGTCCCACTGCTGGGCTAAGGGCTCCTCTCCCGTTTTGAGGAGAAGGTTTTGTAGCTTATTCCAAAAATTAGCTAACAATGTTAAAAATATAATAATAATTGACTCAGCTATTAGGAGCTCAGTTTTTAAAACATACTTAATTTTCATAGTATTAATTTAGAGACAACCATGTACTTTGTTATTTTACTAGGCATATGTACTCATCATGCATTTCTTATAAACGAAGACTTATTATTATAAAATAATTAACTTCTTATTAAATATAAATATATAAAATTTTCAGTGCATCTTCATAATCTGGTGCTACCTACCAACGGACTACAACGGTTCACTCATCATATATCACCGTCTCATCCGTCCCTATTACCAGAAGCACCATGGACGTATTGATGACCTCGCAGGTTCAGGTAACTAATGAACAAATCATTTATTAAATATGTATACTCTATTGGAATCACTATTTAATAATGACCAGACTGGCAAGCTTGTCTGGGTAGACACCACCCACTCATCAGATATTCTACCGCTAAAAAGCAGTACTTGGTGTTCCGGTTTGAAGGGTGAGTGAGCCAGTGTAATTACAGGCACAAGGGACATAAAATCTTAGGTCCCAAAGTTTGCGGTGCATTGGCAATGTAAGTGATGGTTAACATTTCTTACAGTGCCAATGTCTATGGGCGTTGGTGACCACTTACCATCAGGTGGCCCATATGCTCCTCCGCCTTCCTATTCTATAAAAAAAGAATGTCTAAGATGTATGAAGAAATAAAACTTTTTTTTTTAAGTAAAGTGTCATGGAGGGAATAATTCATTTCTTAATATTAGTATGTTTGTAAAAATTCAGTTTATGCAATGGATGAATGGTTTAAAGCCTTTGGTATTTTTGGGAGTATATATTTTTTTATATAGCTGAAATCTTTAGTTTTATATAACTTATGGGCTTACAACTACACAGGTTATATGGTTGGGATAATGGTTCAAATTGAAAAAAAAGGTGTATTATAAAGTTTTATTATAGGTTTCTACATTAACTTGAGACGCAAATATAATGTAAATTAATGAGTAAACTCCAATTCCATCCACTTTTGAATTTTTATTTTCTAGATATCGTGGAAAAGTTGGTTAAGGATGCCAACAAGCATATTGATAAAACATTTAAGGCTCTCAACAAAAAAATGTCTGAGCTGCATAAAGATTAAGATTTGTCAGGTAGGTATTAGAAACTTAGGGTGATATAGGAGGCTTAATTGGGCTGATGGCTTTGCATCTGTTAGTGATATCATAACCACTTGAATAATGTCTTGCTCACGCTTCACATTTATATATCCTTATAAATCTGATATTCAATCTATGACTATCTAGTTGTTTTGTAGATCCTCAAATGGGCTTACAATATATACAAAGTACAGTCAGATAAATAAGATTTCTAGTGACGTCATTAATTTCCTAGCTTTGTACAATATTTACTAATTTTGTATATTGGTTGCAACATTTAGACTCGATCAATAATAAATGCAATATTATATATATATATAGCTTTTACGAAATTTACAATTTCATACACATTTTTTTTTAATATGACTTAAGAAACAGCTACACATACTAACTAATTTTATTTTAATAAATTTGCCTAATGAATCCACATGTAATTGATCCCATATATATTCAAAGATCTAACTAAATATTAAATTTCGACTGTCAACTTTCAAATTATTCTATTTCAGTGTGAAATTGATACTTTGCTACTCATATATTGTTTAATTCCGATTTTAAATGTGAAAAAAATTGGAGCGTAAATAAGTTTTTATCGCGGTTATATTTCATAGGAAGATAAAAAATACAAACTGGTTGATAAAAGTCACTTTAGTATATTTTAGATATTTTTCTTACCTCCCATTCCTCATATATTCTACCACTAAGCAGCTATACTTAGTATTTTTACAGGCACAAAGGACATTTTAGTTCCCTATATGACTCGCTATGTAAGAGGGATAGTTAATATTTCTTACAGCGCCACTGTCTATGGGCTGTGGTGACCACTTACCGTGACTTATTTTTATTGCATGTGTGCAACATGTCTACATATTTTATAAAAAAATCAAAATATTCAACAATAAATCAAAAGTGGATGAGTATTAATGTTGCTCTAATAAAAATTACAAATTCAAATTAAAAAACAAAACACCGGTTCGGAATAGAAAATACTCGACCTGAGAAAAACCGGCGAAAAAAACTAAGCTGGTTTTTTTTGACAGATTGAATAAATTTTCCCTAAGATCGAATTTAACTAAAATATGTATAACATGTATAATTACTAAATTAATTTGAAATATTTCTAGTATTAAACGAGTTTTTTTCATTAGTTCAAGAAAGATAAATAATAGTAATCATTTATTTTTAATTGGATTATGTAAAGGACCCCTTTTTGCAAGTTCAAGTTTTCGTCTCGAAGCTTAGCCAATAGTTACTTGAAGCCGCAAGAATAATTAAAGTTTATAATGGCTAAGCTTAACTATAATAAAGTTTCGTGTTTGTTTAAGTAATGCTGTTAGCTTATTATTTTAAATAAAGAACCTTTTTCTTCAATGAAGAACTTTTTTTTTAAACGAAAAATAAAAAATACTTTTTTTTTTTATTGAACAGTAAATATCAATGAATTGGTGCAAGGTGTGAATATGAAGATAAATAGCTCATTGAAAAGATTGTCAAAATGATTTCATTTTTTAATTGATGTATGTTTTTTTATCTGTTACTTCCTTTAGTTATTATACTATATCCAATTGTACATTTATCGTATTATTGAATTCAGTTTACACCATTGTTCATATTCTTAAAAAAAATCCATATTCTAGATTTTGCTACATATTATACAGCCGTGTATTTTTTTTTATTTGGGTTTAATTCTTTATATTTTTTTTTCAATTATTATTATAAGTAGTTTTTAGATATCACAACCTCATTATTATTTTTAATGTACATATTTATTATTTGTTTTCATTATTCAATGTCCAAGATTTATTTCCTGTTTATTATTTTGTCCTTTCAAACACCTTTAACGTTGTGCATGATCTTAATAAGCAATCCATGATTATAGGTAAACAAGAATAAAGCTGTAAACACATAGATATATGTAAGTAAAACCACTTTGACTGGTATCTAATGTATTAGTTCTGTGCTTTATAATTGGCCAAAATAAAAAATAAATAAACGCTTCTTACATAAAATAAATATATCAAGTATTATTATTGTCAATGCTTTCTTGTGACTCATTGTTCTATTTAAAAAAAGTTGTCTAATTAATATTATAAATTGATATGTACATAATAAATTATCAGCTATGGCTTGTTATAAAAAGAATTAATATGTACATAAACATATATAAACTTAACTGTATAACGTTTTGTGTAATTTTCTCGTCCGTTTGCCTTTTCCTGCCCTTTTCCATTGTATCGTTTGCATAGTAACATTACTAAGCTTTATATCGTATATTATGTTTATATGATTAAATTGTAACATTATATGTATCTGGCACAAAATATTAAATTTCTAAAGATGAAGTATTTGAAGGAAAGTCTTTGATATTTTAGTAGTTTTTTTTTTATAGAAAAGCAAAACTATGCATTAGTTATAACAATAAATAGTACATAGTTGTGCTATTTATATATAACTTTTGTAATTTCTTTTTTCAGTGTTGCCCGTAGAGATTAATTTTAAGCCATTGCACTAAATCCTGGTTTTTCTAGATTTCCTTATATCTTATTGGTATTTTTTGCCAGATACCAGAAATATTTAAAAATGCGTTTTTTATATTTTATTTAACAATATCTCTTAAATTTACTTATATCATTTTTCATATTTACATTTTTTTTTTCTACCTTAAAAAGAATGTATTTTTAACATTTACATAATGAGTACATTCATTAAAAAAAAAACATTCTCTGTTGTTAAATGCATTTAAAAAGATGTAAAATAAAAAGTTTTATATCTGTGGTTAAAATTCGAAATTATACTTTCAGCTTCCCGTTTGGTAGCGGATGCAGTTAGAAAGAACACATAAATCCCCAGTGCATATTTCAAAACATGGGGAGCGAAAAGTACAAAATATAATTGCATCTGCTTTTGTACACGCTTCGACGCACAATCATCGGCTATTAAAAAAAGAAAAAACAAGACAAAATATATTTTTGAAAATCAATTACAAAATTGTATAATTTAAAAACAATGGGCAAATATTAATTATTAAGAACTGATTATTAACTGGGTTTTGGCGTTAAATATTTGCGAATGACATATTATTTAGTTAAGTGGTTTTGTATGATCGTGACGGTTTTTTATTAGTTTAAAAATTGTAGTATAATCTGTTGTTTCAAATACGACAAAAATGTCGAGGTTTCGATTTTCTTGTGATTAGGTAAGTAAGACTTCACTAGCCTTATTTTATTTTATCCCTATTCTTAAGTTACCCGTCGAACAATGAATTTCCTGATTTTTGTAAATTCCTTTTTTTTTTTTTGAATATTTTGCTCAAAGAATGTTAGTATTTGTCTGTTGTTAAGTTTGCATTATAAAAAAAAAATGTTGGTACGTTTATAGAATTTATATTTTTAATATTCACACTATTAATGACGCCATTTTGTAACCGTCACTTGATGCATTTAAATTTAGAATTGCACTTTTTTTTTGTAAATTAAAAACTAAATTGCTAGTTTTAACTTGGATACATTCTTTATCATGTAAGTCTATTATAATATATTTTGGCTCATTATATAAATCCACGTTAGTGTGCCTTCAAGGTTTGGCTGCCAATTTTAAATGTATTTAAATTATGCCATTTTTTCACGTATTAAAAGGAATTCATTGTAAATGTTTTATTTTTTTATCGAACACACAAGATTACAGTACACAGTACAATGTTGTGATCAATACGTCTTAGAAGGAAAACGATCAAATATCGAAATATCTATATAGCACAACGTACAATGAGTCCCTCCCTCGTCCGTCCCTTATACAAAAGCCCGTTGACGAAATAAGAATATTTTGCTTGATGGCAATTAAGAAGAATCGATTTACTTTTCAATGCCATGGATAATAGAGACTTAAAAGATAAAAGGGGGAAAATACTCCTATAAATACTTATAATATATAGATTTTCTAGAAACTTGGAGATATCAAAAGGATTCTGAATTCAAAATCATAAGTGGGAACCTCGTTGGTTTTCTATTTATTGTTGCCAGACACAAAATAACCATATTCTCATTATTTAGTTTTCACAATACTTCTACTAAATGTGTTGTATATTATACTAGAATAATAGGAGGTTTATACGAAGTTGTTTTGAATCGGAACTTTGGAAGTAAAAGTACATAGGTAAATTAATATATAGTGTTTTATTTCATTTTAGATAAATATATCATAACAGCCTGTGAATGTCCCACTGCTGGGCTAAAGCCCAGCAGTGGGACATTCAGACAGGCCTCCTCTACCTTTTTGAGGAGAAGGTTTGGAGCTTATTCCACCACGCTGCTCCAGTGCGGGTTGGTGGAATACACATGTGGCAGAATTTCAGTGAAATTAGACACATGCAGGTTTCCTTACTTTCTCCTATGTTTTCTATCACGTAAAGCACGAGATGAATTATAATCACAAATTAAGCGCATGAAAATGCAGTGGTGCTTGCCCGTGTTGGAACCCACTCTCATCGGTTAAGATTCACTCGTTCTTACCATTGGACCATCACGGCTTTAAGGATAAATATATATTAACAATGAACTGTTTGAAATAATATATAACACAAAACAATAGATGTCTCCAAGAACTGCTAGAAACTACACTATATATATAGTTGGCATTTAAGAAATGGCATGGCAATTGGGAAATATGTAAAAATAAGGTTTGTTCATTGTTAATCCTTCAATTGGAATAGACTAATTTTTTTAGAAAAAAAAAAATGAAAGAAAGTTATTCATTTAACATTATATTTCCTAATAAAAACTATTTATGGGTGATTTAGCTTATGCGTCTTTACTCTCTGCAGCTTTTTCGGCTTCCTTTGCTTGATTCTCTCTCTCAGTTGCTCGTTTTCTCCATGCAGTCATGTATGATCGGGGGTGAATGGGGAAGAAACCTGCTAAACCTGGAGAAGGACCAATTATTGATGACAATACATTATAAAACTGAGTGAATCACATTTTTTTCTGATGATATTGTAATTGTCATGAATTTTGAATATTTAATACATATTACTCTATTGGTTTATGAGGTGAACACCAGGGATAGTCCCAGTAGATATGATTCTCTCCGTCATCTTCAACAATTATCGTCAAATAGCCAATTTGCATTAAACCTTAATGAATTATACATCTATAACTTCTTCATTAATTATTCTGTTCATTGGTAAAAATCTATTAGGTAGATTTTGAGTTCATTGCATTCAAATAGACAAACAGACGGGGTGGAGAGCTTTGTTATATAATATGTACCAAAAACAGTAGGTCTGCATATGAAACACAGTGGTTTACAAAATCAAGAAAAGTATTTCCTCCAATTACTACACACGAAAAGGTAAGGTACATAATACATATAATATTTAAAGTTGCTAAGCACATTAACAATGTAGTACAAAATAATGAAAAAAATATTAATGATATTTTAACTATTTTTTTTTATATCCATTATTTATAAAAAAAAGTTATCAATCGTGCATCATAATTATTATATAATACCTAGTCTTAGTTTTATTAATTAATTTCATTGAGTGTTATTAACATTTTTAGGAATTGCTAAGGATGAAACTATTATAATTAAAAACTATCTACAATTTTTTTTTTGTATTTTTATATGAACTTCTGTGGAAGCTTCTTCTTATTAAATAAATAAATAATATTGACTGTTTTGATTCAGACTGGTGTCCTCTTCACTGGGCTGTAGCTAACTTTGAATTAAACTAAGCTTTAACTTATTATAATAGATCAGTACAAATGTTTCTACTGACCAAAAAAAACTATTTAGGTGTAAAATATACCTAATAATTCTGCAACTGGAGGTGTGACGTGAGCGCCATGACCGAGCCAATACTTTATTCTTTCCAAGTTCAGGGCGACCAGTTTTTCATTATCCATATTAGGCATTGGATCATATGAGCCCAACTGTTCAATAACAGGTAGTTTATTCGGTCGTCTTCTCTGGAAAAAAAATATCGATAATGACAAACTTGTTCGTTAGAGGATTACAAAAGTCAAACCATAATAATTTTGAAACAATCTTTTTAAATAAACATTGAGTATTAGTCTGTTATATATTTTCCACTTCCTTTTTGCTTTACTTTAGAAATAACTAATATTTAATATTCATTTGCTCTAACAAAAATACATACTTGAGTTACAGAGATGTGAAAAAAAGGCCTATTCGTGCAACCATGTCGAAGTAATCGGATTGATTTTGCCGCTTTGGCAAAATATCGTCCTGTTCCACTTGCTGGTGGTAGAGGCATTTTCAGATAGGAACAAGAATAATCATTAGCATTAAATAACCTAAAATAAAAAATTGTTCCGATTTTGGATCAATTTCAGTAATTAAAACGTCACTGTCAAATTTGACATTTCGAGTGTTTATAGTTACTAGATAAAATATAACCCGTCCATGGCAGTCTGGTAAAAACACGCAGAGATTGACGCTGATAAAAGCTTTTAATATTATATTAAATATTATCTGTCCGTGTGAATTATTACATTTAACTATTAAATTGTTTGAATCAAACTGCCTTTTTTAACACAAACGCTCAACATCGAAAAATCCTTATTTATTAATTAGCTGTACACAAATATGCTTTTGGCCATTAATATTATTCCTATATTTAATTTTGGCGAATGAATGATTAATATTAGTTAAAATTGTAACTATACTTATGACAGTTTATATTAAATATCACTGATTAGAAAAGTGTTTCTACCTATTAATTTTACAATCCAGATTGTTTTCTTTAACAAATAAAGAAGTTGAAGCAAAGAACTAAACTTTCTGAAAGCGTGTGTTGTAGCATAATAAACGTCACTAATGAAGTTATTTTTAAGTAAAACATAAACCTATCATAGTCGCGTGACCCAGTTCCATTAACATGTTTATAATTTACTTCGACTATAATATTTAGATTTATTTACAAAAAATAATTAGCCTTGTGTTCTAATTTCAATCCTGGTCAATGGAAATGTAAAAAAAAAATAATGAAATTAATTGAGTGCTGTTTTATTTCAGTCTTATTTCTTGCAGGACATGGTTTTATGTAAATTATAATCTATTTTAAACAAGTAATAATTTTTGTTACAAAATATTGACATCGCTCTAAAATTTTTATATAACATACAATTTGAATTAATTAAATTTAAACAATTATAACCATTTTTTATCTAAAAATAACTTGATTATGTGTAAGAAATACGAAAAAAATATATAGCTTTAGTCACACTTTATTAAATCCTATAAGCCGTATGAAACAGAAATGAGAAATTTATTTTATATCCGGGAAGTCGTCTTCGTAGATATTGTAATAATTTCCTTGTCTGACTGTTTATTCTTTAATATAGCTATAACGTTCTTATTTTTTGTATATATTTTTTTTATAGAATAGAAAGGTGGGCGGGCATATGGGCCACCTGATGGTAAATGGTCACCAACGCCCATAGATATTGGCATTGTAATAAAATGTTAACCATCGCTTACATCACCAATGCGCCAACAACCTTGGGAATTAAGATGTTATGTTCCTTGTGCCTGTCATCACTCACCATTCAAACCGGTATACAACAATACCAAGTACTGCTGTTTTGCGGTAGAATATCTGATGAGTGGGTGGTACCTAGCCAGGCGAGCTTCCACAAAGCTCTACCAATATAAGTGTTACCAGTATCAATTTTCATTAATTATAATAATATATTTAGGTACTTTTACTTCTAAGGACATTTCGAATCTCGACATTCAGGGTTGTTGGTCTTGCAATAAAAAAAAAATATTCCGTTACAGTTTGATTTGAATTCGATTTGTGTTATTATAACATTCAAATAATATCAAGCCCAAGTAAGATCGTGCATGGAGTACTGCAGCCATTTATGGGACGGCTCTGCCAAGTACAAGCCTGATGCTTTGGATTCAGTGGATCGTCGTCCTAGAGGGCTCATTGGCGACCAGACACTAGTCACAAAACTCCAAACCATAGAACATCGTAAGTTTGCTTGTCTGTCGGTATTCTACAAAATATATTTCGGTGAGTGTACTGACGAACTATTTAATTTAGTTCCCCCGTCACGTTTTTACCACAGAACTGCGAGGCATCGAAAAGATCTGCATCCGTACGTAGTTGACGTATTTAAGACACGTACGAAACGATTTGCTTCCTCTTTTCTGAATATTCTCCCGACCTCTGTTTTCCCCACCACGTACAATATGGGTACCTTCAAGTCAAGAGTGAATAGGCATCTTCTAGGCAAGCGCGCTCAACCTTAGACTGTATCTCACTTTCCATTAGGCGTGATAACAGTCAAGCTATAGTACTATACATAGCTTGACTGTTATTACACCTATACATTCAAAAAAAACATTCTACCAAGTATATATGCCATTTATTTTACCAATTAAACTCAAGGAATAAAAGAAAATTAATGTCGCGAAATGTAAATCACTGAAAACTATGAAAATCAAAAACAGTGCGATAACCTCTTCGCCGATAGAAAATTAACATATTTCTTGTTATTAAACAGGTTATTTCAATAAATAAGACCCACAAAGCCACTGGTTTAAAATACGTCAATATTAACCAAACTTCGCGGATCAAAGCGGGCTGGTACTAAATTTTCAGGGGTGAGCGTTTTTATTTCATATTGTGCTTGGTGAAGGAAAACATCATGAAGAAATCATGTGTCAACTCTAAACCTTCTCAAATGAGAGAAGACCTTAGCCGACCGGTTATTTACCAGTTATGTTTTTTTTAACAAAAATATGGAATTTCTTACCAGCTTACGTGTTCCCCTACTCTTACAACCTGGGTTCCTTCAAACGAGGCGTGAAGAGGCATCTTGCGGGTCGGCAAGGCGGGGGCTACTACCACTTACCATCAGGTGGAGTAGAGTCATTTGCCCTCCCGGCGCATATAAAAAAAAAGTATTCGAATAAATTATTTATTTATTAATTTGTCGTGTGGTTACGACAAAGTCATCCTATTTGAACCAATGGGTATCGTAAGAGCGGATCAAGTGACGTATCAGCTGATCAATCAATAGAGCATGTAAGCACTTTAGTTACCTGTTAGGTTGCTGAGAAACAAACCACCAGCAAAAGTATTATATAGGGGAATTGGTGTCAGACAGACGGTCGTAAAAGTCGTAAAGTATGTCAATACTATAAAATGTACTAAAAATTGTCTATAATCTCATCTCGATATCTTTCATAAAACAGTATTGAAAGTCCGCCTCAAGGCTGCGTGTGGGCAAGGTCTGTATCAGTTAACTCAGAGACATTCAATACGTTAACAGTTTGAAGGTATATAACGACTTAAGACCAATTATAACATTAATACAAAAGTCTCTCAAATCCTTTATGAAGAAACTTTTATATTTACCGATGTAATGTATTAAATTGAAAATAACGAGAATAATCTCTAAGAAAACCAGTAGTTACTCTGTTCCCGTAATTGAAAGGAATATCTATTGATGCGCCTCGGGGGTAAGATTCGTACAGCTTACTTATAATAGAAAAAATATTTTTATGTAACGTATATAAATATAACTTATTTTGCTCCATATTTATTATTGGTTTTCATCGTCAATTTCGATGTTTCACATAATATTTTTGTACTAAAATAACTTTAAAGTAACCGTCCCGTGGAAGGGGTTTTCCGCACGCTTTGGACTCCAATCACCAAAAATATTATTACCGAAACTCAACAATACAATTGCATTTCAGCTTACTACAGATTAGCCCGCATAGGTGGGTGAGCGTCACGGTAGCAAGCGACCCCGTGGCGCTCCTCGTTATGATGGCAAGAGTACCGCTGGTTTTTTAGCGGGTATTTCGATGTTCGGGATGACATACATACCACGTTACGTGTTTTTCCAACGATGAAAAAAGGGTAACTACAGGCACATTTAAAATCTAACGTAAAGTGATTTCACTTCTTGCTATGCTAATATCTATAGACTTACCTGACCATTTATAACAAGGGGCACATTTCATCTGCCTTCCAAAAAAAATATGGCGTTGAACGTATAAAGAGGGTAACCGACTAACTAATTTTAGTATAAGTATGTATTTCTTTATTTGGGTTTCAAACAAGTTGTACATAAAGTATCATCCAGCACATGCTTTACATTCACTTAAGCTAAATATGTGCACCATTTATGGGAGAACACACCATGTACTGCCGAAGCGAAGCCGGCTTAACTACCAATAAATAAATTGACGAAATTTCTCGATTGTAATCGATGTCGAGCTTTCATTTTGCTACTTTTAGAATAGCGCGGGTCAACCAATTAACAAAAAAATATATTTTCAAACGTAACGAACCCAGTCTAGACTAGAGGGCTAGAGTTTGTACTTAGCTTACAGCTTTTTGACCTGAGCTCCGGATTAAATAATTAAGTTGTTTGGTTCGAACTTCGTAGAGTTTTATTTAGTTATTAACGTTAATAAAAATCTATTGTTCGTTTTTATGTTATATGTAGGCGGATTGGCAAATGGGCCACCTGTCAACCCGCTGCACAAGAATGACACGCAAAGTCATCCTCCCACGTTTCTTTTATAGTATCAAAAGTTAATGCTTGCTGTATAAATAATTTCAGGTAATCATGTACATATAAATACGTTTTCGTTCGAAATTTAAATTCTCTTATACAAGTAAATTATTTTTAACAAATCTGTACGATTAATTGATTATAAAGAAAGGTAAATAAGGAATTATAAAATTATACTCTTTCTTAGATATCATTC
Source organism: Nymphalis io (assembly GCF_905147045.1). NCBI lineage: Eukaryota > Metazoa > Arthropoda > Insecta > Lepidoptera > Nymphalidae > Nymphalis > Nymphalis io. The sequence goes on along the minus strand of NC_065910.1, from coordinate 2,949,352 downwards.
ATCTTGAAAGGAACGAAGTTCAAAGTTACATTTTTTATTTTAGGAGCAATCTCCCCAACGCCGTCAAGATATGTTAGATATATATTTTTTTATTTCAGAAAGGTAGAGGAATAAATATACTTGATGGTAAATGATCACTGATCACTTTGGTTCATAAACACTGTCATGTTAAAAAATATAAACCACTTTTAACATTGTATGTGACTTTAAGTGTTACATATGTACCAGTTAGTAATTACTATTTAAATGATTGATGTTTTTTTTCGAAAATGATGATGATGCGGTTAGATTTCCACCACGGAAACGGCTAGTCTCTTGTAAGTGGCCGTACGAGAGTAGCCTGCACAAGTGCACTCTCTATTTCCTATCTCTCATAACCCGATCTGGAAGTTCGTCACGATCTAAAACAGTTCCGAAGCACTGGAGTACTTTCCGAGGTACTGGAGTATAAGCAACTCCCATTATACAGGCCCGGAGTTTGAAGCCAAGACTTTGGAGTCTGCGGCCTTATGTACTAGACCAAAATAGACAATTAAAGACAATCTCGTAATACATTAACAGTCCCGCCTCGGGACTACGGGAGGCGGGACGCTATTAACTAAATTAAGCGTTAAATATGTTTAAAAATTATATTTCCGTGAAACTTTCAAATTTTCATAAGTCACTATAAAGTTAATGAACCTTGTTTAGCAGGGTGTGTTTCAAACGGGAAGCGAACTGAAATGAGTTCAAGATAGGATGCTGTAGAGATGTGCTGTGACCTGTTATTTTAATAACGGAACCATCATAAATGTTTATTTTTAATTTGTTGACAAAACAAATGTTGCAGATCAGAATCCGGGACTTGTGTTAGCAGGATGGAATAAATTTCAATGTCTCCTTAAAGTTTTATTCCATTAATGAGACAACACATTTCCATATAATATTATAAATCTGATTTATGAAGTCTGTTTTTTTTTAAAATAATAATATATTATATAGGAAGGATGTTCAGGACTGTGCGCCTGAACTGTCTCCTATCCTGACACGTCTGTTTCGCCTCTATCTTGAGACTGGTCAAGTGCCTAAGTCCTGGAAGCTTGCTAACGTGCAGCCCGTGCCTAAAAAGGGCAGTCATGCTGACCCTGCCAATTACAGACCCATGTCGGTTACGTATCCTAAATACTAGGCTCCTGACGTACCTGGAAGCCAAAAACATTCTCAGTGACCGTCAGTACGGGTTTCGCCGAAACCGGTCCACTGGTGATCTTCTGGTGTACGTCACACAAATCTGGAGTAAGGCCATCGAGAAACACGGGGAGGCACTTGCTGTTTCTTTGGATATCTCGAAGGCCTGTGATATGGTTTGGCATGATGGCCTTATCAGCAAGCTTCCTGCATATGGCCTGCCTGCTAGCCTGTGTACGTGGCTTTCAGACTTCCTGAGGAATCGATCGTTACGAGTAGTGGTTGATGGCCACTCGTCGGATCAAATGGCTATAAATGCCGGTGTTCCCCAGGGGTCAGTGCTCTCGGCGACACTATTTCTGCTGCACATTAATGATGCCCGGTATCCATGGGTACGCAGATGATTGCACAGTTGTCGAGAGCTACAAGTCCAACGCACGAGCTAGTGAGGCCCAAATCCAGGCTCAGAGAGAGGCCATTGTAGAGCGCCTGAGCGTGACCCTTAAGGCAGTGTCCGATTGGGGCGATGCCAATCTGGTCAAGTTCAATGCATCTAAGACGCAGGAGTGTCTGTTTTCCGCCAAAAAGAGGGAATTCCAGCTACCTCCCTCCTTCCGAAATGTATCTGTACCTATAACTAACCATCTTGACCTTCTTGGCATTACTCACGTCGACTCTAAATTTCGGCTCTTTTATTGAGTCCAAAGCCCAAATAGCCGCTCGAAAACTTGGTATCCTCTCCAAAGTGAGACGTTACTTTACTCCAGAACAACTGCTCAACATATATAAAGCACAAGTGAGGTCATGTATGGAGTACTGCTCTCACCTTTGGGATGGCCCTGCCAAGAACTACCTTCAGGCTCTAGAGTTGATTGAGAGGCGTGCCAGAAGGTTGATAGAAGACGACGCATTGGTCGAGTCTAGGCTCCAAAGTCTGTAACATCGACGTGTGGTTGCATCACTCTCAGTCTTCTATCGGGTACATTTCGGAGAATGTGCTCAGGAATTACATGAACTGATTCCTCCAGCCCCTTTTTACTATCGAACGGCCAGGCAAACGCGACCAAAGCGCCATAGGTACACAGTGGAAATTCCCCACCTACGAACGAAGCGCTTTGAGTCTATACTCATCATTCGCACTGCGAAACTTTGGAATGCTTTGCCTAAGTCCGTATTTCCCGATAGGTACAATGTTGGTGTCTTCAAATCCAGAGTAAATAGGTTTCTTATAGGCAAGCGTGCTATATCTTAGACCGTGTCGATGCTTAACATCAGGCAAGTCAACGGTCAAGCGCTGGCCTATTAATAGTAAAAAAAAAAAAAAATTAGCGCCATTTACAAATACTTACATCTAGCTTTGGAAACACGAGTCATGTTTGGAGGTAAAATCGATTTTTGTTAAAAGCTAAGAAATAATCCAAAACACATGAGTATTTAGCACAATGTTCCGTTGTTATCTTTTCCAATATTACGCATCCTTTACTGGATAAAAAATATACTACCGGATAAGAGTGATATGGAGCAAAATATGTGTAGGTTGAGTTTGATGCATTTGGTGTAGTTTAACAGGCATCGTATGACATGGTAACTTGTTATGTCAAGAGTGCCCAGGTGAAGTTGAAGAACTGAAAATATTATTAAGCGATGAGAACGGGAGACAAAGGATGATCATTTATTATTCCACCATAAATCTTATTTATTTTACTCTTCAATTACACTTAATGATATATGTAGTTGATTTTATGATAGTCCTATTGGTGCTTCAAATTGCAATAATTGCGAGGTACTCGTGATGACGCACTCAGCTCCAGCACCCTTTTAAGGTAATCAACCTGTCTGTTAATTATTTTAGACATTGTTTTTTTTTTCAAAAACATATCAATATTAGACATTTTCATATATTTATATAGGCTTACAAGGCTCCAGGGATGCTTTTGTGTTTGGTATCACGTATTTTTAAAAAGGCAAATGGGAATTTAGATAATATGCTCAACTTACCCCATAAAATTTAAAGAACTTTACCATTACATCGTCAATGAATGATCAACCATGGGACCTAAGGTGTCATTTGAGACTGCAACTACACAAGCTCACTCAACCCCCTAAACAAAGTTATTACAAAGTATTGATTTTTGCGGACGAGCAAATCGGCCACCTGATGGTAAGTGGTCAACAACGCCTGTATAGATTGGCATTGTAAGAAATGTTAACCATCGCTTACATCGCCAATGCGCAACCAAACTTGGGAACTGAGATGTTATGTCCCTTGTAATTACACTGACTCACTCACCCTTAACCCGGAACACAACAATACCAAGCGCTGCTATTTTGCGGTGGAATATCTGGTGAGTGGGTGGTATCTACCCAGACGAACTTGCACAAAGCCCTATCACCAGTAAATTGCCAGCATTAATAAGGCTGTACTTGGATAATACTAAAAAGCCGTTAGAATTTGAATATGGAATGAATTCCTTGAACCTCAACGTAAATTAATACGTGCTATTATTTAAATACTTGTCTCTTACTAATGATAATCATAATCTAACAATTATCATTAGAGCAATGTCAGTAATTATACAATTACATTGGTATATATTTGTTTACGACATCATGAAGTAAAAGTAAGAAGATTGGTCAGAATTTACAGTTAACTATATGCACTCTGACACCTTGATATATACTTGCCAATGTTCTACCAAACATAGGGAGTCATGTTAGGCTCTTCTGGTCTCCGTTTCCGTTTACACTGTAACAGAAAAATTAGGTATTGACAAACTCAATTATAATTAAAGTTATATTTCGTGTATAATAAATAAATTTTTGTATGTAAAAATAATAATTAATATATATTTTTTTATTATACGAATCCTATCGATATCATCACACCACTATTCCCGGTTGCAACCAGGCTGACCGACATACGACAACCTCAAAGATAGAGACGTAAATATGAACTTTTCACGCGCTAGAAAGAGACGAATGTTGTAAGTGGGTCATGGGATAAGAGGAACTTCAAGCAACGTTTCAGATGTAAAGCGCTTTAACCGCTGTATTTCATGAAAATGGGAGGCTGAAAACAGAGCGCTATAAATAGATAGCCTTTGAGGTATGACATAATTAATCGTTTTGGTTATGTTTTTGAATGACTGTAAAGCGCTGAGAAAAATTCGGTACTTGATTTTGATGGATGGTTATAAATTGTTATACTTTGCAGATTCCTAACGAACAGATTTAATTCCCAAAAATGTTGTCGTCGCTTTTTATAGAAAGAAAAATTAGGAAGTAAGTTTCGTATTTCCTTTTTTCTTTATCATACGATAAATATGAATATGAAAAGATGCAATAAAACAATATAGGTACCCCATAGAAATACCAATCCAGTTCTGTACTTAATAAATCGCATATAAAATGATAAGTGTACAGTTCTTAATAAAATTATAATGAGAGTTATATTAATAACTGAGAGAAGAAACAAGATTCTAAAAAAATCACAAAATCTATACGGTCAGACACACCTCTGCTCCAGTTTATTGTACCTACATTTATAGATCACACATCTATCGTCTAGCGTACGACAGATTCGAGCAGCGCTAAATCCGCTAAATTACCCGCCTATCGCGCATGCGTTCCCGGAGTACGATCGATGATCCGAGCGTCCCGTTCAGTGATCGCGCGCTCGTCACCCAGTCCAGTGCACAATGCGTTCGAATTGACGCGGGAAACACGCCAAACTGTATCTCCGCGAGTACGCCGGCGAGGAGGAGCGGCCGCCGTGCCGGGAGGAGTGGCGCCGGCAGGAGTGGTCGGGCACGCGGAGCCGCCTGCCGCAGGTGGACCGTAGCCCGTCCCGCCGGAGTCCGTACCTCGCGCGCGACGATGAGCCCTCCCCGGCCCCTGACGAGCGCGGCCGCTCCGCTTCGGCCGGGGCACATCATCGTGCACGACCGAGGCCCCTCCGGTACCAGTCGCTCGAACGCGACTACGACCGCTCCTACGCGCCGCCGCCGCCCCCCGAGGATGACTATTACCGTCGCGAACCACCCCCCCTCTTCCTCGGCGAGCTTCAGTCCCAAAACTCCGACCTTCAACGGGAGCTGGGCAACCTTAAGAAAGAATTGGAACTGACGAATCAGAAGCTGGGCTCCAGTATGCACAGCATAAAGACCTTTTGGAGCCCAGAGCTGAAGAAGGAGCGGGCGCTGAGGAAGGAAGAAAGCGCCAAGTACAGCCTTATTAATGACCAACTTAAGCTGCTCAACCAAGAAAATCAGGTCAGTAATTTTATATTCTAAATTGTCTTTTTATTGATTTTCATGATCCACATTTTGTCTATGAACATATATGTCTACTTCCTAGTATCCGTTTGTCAATGATATCTTTTTATACAATTTAAAAAATAAGAAACGTAATATCGATCGATTTAAAACTTAGTCTATTTTCTCATAAAAAACGGTAGTTGGACACATATTACAATACTTGGCAATAGAATGTTGGCCCAAAATCTTACATACTTAGCATGGATGAACACCACCCACAAAAAGTTACAATTTCATAGTATTTGTGAGCCATTTCTACGCCTGCCGCTCGCGCTGCGTCATACGCATGCTTGGAGAGAGGAGAGGAGTCTTTTTCATTGATGTTACGCTCATAGGTCAATGGGAGCTCTCGAGATGTGCCACTTATAAATCGTTCTTCACCGCTGCATTGATATAGAAACGAATGACAATATTCGACGAATTTTAAAGCTTTTTATTTTTTTAACAAAAAAAAAAACAAAAAATATTTGAATTTAATACTTATGAACATATAACTATGTTTTAAAATATATTATTCCAAATGACGTCAAAGAAAGAAAATTATATTAGAATTAATGTAGGTTATTATTGAAGTCTTACAATCGCTTTTCAATATTAGACAAGACAAACGCCATTAGTGTCCTTTTACAAAGAAAAATCGAAGAGGGTAATAAAAATATACAAACGATCGTAAAACCTCTTTGGTTTTAATGATACTATTAGTTTCAAATAACGGAGGTAAAGGTCCTCCGTAAATAAATTAAAAGTATTACGTAAGCTGGGAACAGATTAAAGAATTAGGTCACTTAGAATGGGCTTACAAGACTCGAGAATTTAATTGACATGCTCAAACGGCTGATGGATGTCACAATATTAATTTATGGAATAAATCCTTCTTTGCTATAAAAATGAATTAATAATTATAGTCAAGTAAACATGGATGATATAGGGCAACAATAAGTAGAAAAAAAGAAACCTTTTTTTCTTTTTCTTTCGTCGACTGCAAAATATTCTGCCAATCTCACATAAATAATAATGTATGTATGTATGTTTCAAATTTTAATTATGTTGAGAAAAACTGTGCTACATAAAAGTAAAAAATGACTACTTTTCTTCAAAATTAGAAATAATAATAATTACAAAATGCTTATTATAAGTTTTCTTTTTTTAATTTAATATTACTATTTTACTTCTATTTCATAGTAGTTAGTATATAAGTTATAAAATTCTGTAATTATACTATATTTGTAAATCATGTATTAAGCATTCAATTTTATTACAATAAACAGGAAATGCGCTTTACTCGAATACAAAAACACTAATTGGATTAAAATAATACACACACTTATGACTTTTGAATAATAACTGAAGTTCTTTACAAGTCTGCAAGTAACGAGTTACGAACAGATAACAGCAAAATGTAATACAAAAATCGAGAGAGGATAAAACTTTTTTATTATTTTTAACCTTTTGGAGTATCCTTTTTAACGATTGCAAGTGTTACTTCGTTATACAACGCGTATTCAAATTCAGACAGCATGAATTTGTTTATTAAATATATTTTTATAGTAGCTTATTTCTAGGTGAACTGCATTGTAAAAAATATATTTTGCAAGGGTTAGTTATAATGAAGATGAGAAAGAATACGTAAATGTGAGTAATATTGATTGTGTGGACATTTTTTTTCGAAATATGTTTTGTGTTCTATTTACAAAATATTCTGCCAAGATCCCGTAACACAAGATAAAAAAAGTTATATTTCTATCATACATTATATATAAATATTTAAACATATGTACGTTATAATAAAGAAAAACGCTGACAATTAGGTTTTTAAGGTGCTGGGTACCATTAAAAAGCTTAAGTTTTTTGTGATTACCATATTTTAAAAGACTTTTTTTTAATGAGGCCCGCGTTTCTGGAACTCGAGTTCACACGTATTTGCTTTAGTCTTAAGAAGGTCCTTACTTCCTTCAAATCTTCAAGTTTTTCAATTTCATACTTTGGTGTTTACTTTAGTTTTCAGGCAAAGCCATAAAGTATTAGCTGACTTTAGCGCAATGAAGTCAAAAGAGGTTTTATATAATATTTGAAGTCGGATTTTCTCCAAGGGATACAATATATTTATTATTAACATCACGTTTGCTATATTGTATCCTATAAATTTGTATATATAAAATTTGTCCTGATCGTGTGCCCTCATATAATATTCATTAGAAAAAAAGCATGCAAGCAGCAAGCAAGCACATTCCGAACCGGTGGCAGCGTTATATTAAAATTTTGCCTTGATTCGGTTACCTTGTTTTTTATTTAGCTTAAAATTATTACAGAATTTCTACAGAGAAATTAAAAAAAAACACCTAGATATCTCCCGTAGTTAATGATGAAGCCAGTTATGTATGTAGAAGATTTGGGTGGTAGGTAGATATATATGATCTTTGAAGCGAATCGAAGTGATATAATCAAACAATTCAACCTAACCGAGAACAGTTGAATGCGTTCAAACAATTGATTCCTATCATATAATCTTGCGTAACGCATCGACGGGCAAATCGTTTTAGATTTATTAATTACAAAGTAAAACAAACTTTTCTATAATCTTAATTAAATAAGTATTTAATTAAGATCAGCAAAAAATAGGTAAGCGATAAATGTATTCCAAATTTAAATATTAAATTGACATATTGTAAAATCACGATTAAAAAGTATTTATAAAAATTTCTAGAAAAATACATTGCAGTCTTAATAATTATATATAATTTCTTTATGCTGTATGAAACTAGCGATTTACACATGACTTCGTTCGTGTCATAATTTATAAATGCTAAGTAACAATTTCCGTAGATTTTTCTTCAAAAATGAAGGATTTTCATTCAAAGTTTCACCCCCTTTATCGCGAGCTTAGGGGTTAAATTTTCAATAATGTTTCCTTAATCCTACTGTGTAAAAGGAACAAGTATACAAATGTTCACGGTACCAGTACAATACAGTTTTGAGGTTAGTTAATTTTTATAATAAATTTGTATTGTCAGTTTTATACGCAAATAGATCTTGGCATATGTATCTTGTTATGATTTTATTTATATTTTTTATATCAAACTTCTATACTTAATGTTTATATGTACGTTACATACTTTGTTGGTCAGTTAATTTTATTAATGCAGCCAGCGATAAAATCGCTCAGCCCATGGTTTTCGTAGCGATAACTTCAACAGAGATAACAGCTTTGTTACATGTATTTTACATTTTAAAATTCAATCTTGAATAATAAAAACAATCTATGCCAAAAAATTCATTATGTAACTATTATTATTCATTTCTTTTCCTTGTTTTAATAATTTAAAGGAATTTAATTTGCTCCCAAACCATGAAAAATAGAATCATAATTTTAATTTTAATTTAAAAAGAACACATACGATATTTGAAATCATCTTCCTTTACTATGTTTTTTTTTAAACGTTCGTGAAAAAGCTCTGTCTAAGTTCTAAGCTGTCAATAATTACTCAGTCCAAGATAAAAACTACGTTTTTTAACGTCTAAAAATATTATATTATGTTTTCGAAAATAGGACATGTCGCTAAACCAAATATACATTGAATCGAAATTGCCAAAATTCTTTTATAAACATTGTCAACGTTCAACTGTCTGGTGTAATTAAAAAAAAATCATGGTGGTATAAGGATTAGTGAGTCAAAGTAATTAAAAGCATGTTAGAATTAATATGTTTCACCTTGTGAATGAAAGTTACATACTCCGTAGCAGGTTTAAACACTGTATTCCAAATTTAAACGGATAAATGATTGTCTGTCTGAATTTTAAATATAATCATTTTAAGAATATTTTATATCCATTGCCAAACAAAACTTCCATTTGAATATTTTTATACATTCGGAAATACACTTTGAAACTATTTGTAATAGTTTTCATACATGAAAAAGCTAAAATGATATAGTAGAATTTTAAAATTGTATATCCCTTTGACGGTACGAGTATCCGAACGTACTTTAATTACGTACTACGAACCTACGAATATTGATCACACAAATTCGTTGAATAAACTTAAAAACGTTTTACGCTAATGAATCAGTAAGCTGAAACGCCAGTACGTTGTATATTTTAATTAAAGTGGTACATGAAGATTAATATGAATAAAATATTGCATATAAATTTTTTAATGATTACTGTCGAATATTATGAGTATCTATCTATTTTAATAGAATAAATGCCTATGAATCTATTCGTTTGTGTAGATTACGATAATAAATGTAATTCTAAGCAAATTTTAATGTAATTTGGTATTATGATAGGTTTTCTTTTCAGGGTAAAATACTTTAAAAATCAAATTGTTGAGACAAAAATTGATGTTGTTTTTTATATTATTGTTGTTTAAATATTACCTGCACATGTGTAGTGATTAACAAAATTTTAATCAGATGTATGATACAGAAAAGAATACGTGATAAACAGACAAATTTTAATTTAGATATATAGAGGGAAAACATCGTGAGAAAATCTTGCCTGCCTCTCCTTGCCTCTGAAATTTTATAACGCGTATCAACCAAACTGCCCTGAAACAGCGTATTGCAATAAACTTAAAACAACCTTAAGAGAAGTTTGAAGATTTAAAACAAGCTGTTATTATCTCTATATAACATTGTTAGCATAATATTATGTCAAATTACATAATAATAACCTACCCATTATGTAGACGTCATTAGGCAAATATTTATGGCTATAAGTTTATATTACTATACGAATTCTACGCAAGCCGCGTCAAATTTTATTGTGGAAATACTTCTCGTATATTTGGTTATTTCAAATAGGCTATTAACACGTTTTCGAATATTTATGTGCAAAATGACGTTTATGATCGTGAGTATATATATATTTACGAGCTATTTATTAAGGACATGTGTCAAGATGTTCTCCCTTAGTGTCCTTAGTTGATTTAAATATTTCTTGCCAATTTCATTTTGGCAGAAGTTCAATAAGGTTGGCGATGGGCGTTAAATAATATTAAAGTTCCACGCTTGGCACGAAGCCTTGGAAGAATGTACTTGATGCCAATTTTAGTGATGTCTAGACAGAAGGCCTAGTTTCGAATCAAGATCTAGTTCCTTTTAGCAAAATGCCAAAATTACTTTTTTAATAGATTGCCCAATTGCCCTTTGATGAATTTCTTTCCAAAGGTTGGGTGATGGAGAATGATTTAACTATTAGAGTTATTTTTTTCTACAGTACCTTGAATATATTTTTAATAGTCGTACAATTTTGTAGTATAGGCTGTTGACTAATAGCAATTTCATAATATGCTTTTTGATTGTCATGTCGCTGAATTTTCATTTTCTTTTATAATTAATTTCGTACTCAGAGATGAAAGATAACATCGTAAGGTTCTCTTACGATGTTATCTTTCATCTCTGAGTACGAAATCTCTGAATCTCAAAAACATATGTCAGGTGATAATCAGCCTCGTGTGCATCAATAAACTCGCGTTGGAACAGGATGGTAGAATAATCTGCAAACTTTCTCCATAAATGGAGGGGCCAGCACAGCTATGGGATATTTACACTTGTACTTTATAACTATTAATTAAATGCTTCAAAAATACTCCATCCACATAAATAATTAATAATAATATCCTGGGACATTATTCACACACTGATCCCAAATTAAGCAGAGCTTGTACTATGGAAACCAGACAACTGATATACTACATATACTACTTTTCTTTTGTAAGTACATACTTATATAAATAATTACACCCAGGCTTTACTCATGCACACAAATGCCCGTCCTGGGAGGGAATCGAACCCACAACCTTCGGCGTGAAAGGTAAGTATCTACCAACCACGCCAACCGGCCCGTCAGATTGCATTTTAATCATAGATTAGCGATGATTAGTAAAACGTTTGAGTACCCATGAACCTTACAAATTTGTATAATGAATATTTCAATTCAGATTTTACCATTATGACCAACCATCCTCCCGTGAGTTCTTTGTTAATTCAGCTAACGGAACCGGATCATTACTGGAACTCCACTGAACTCATTGTGTCGACGGAATTCATTCGCAAACTCGGATTTAATGACACCTTTATAGGAAAAGGTTGACGCAGCTTTCAGGATTCAACTATTCACATGACACGTCGTGTGATTTTGAAATTCGAATGAAAAGAATTCAACTATGTTGCCATTTTTTTTTTATTTTAGCCTTAATATTGGAAATAGTTTCTAACAATAAAAAACCAATAATAAACAATATAATGATTAAATAAATGTATGTATTTAATCATTATATTTTTAAGTCGGGAAAGTGGCAAATTAGTCTTTTAGTATTTTACGATTTTTTTAACGGGTGAGCTACGAGGTTTACGATCAACAGAGGATATTGTTACTTATATACTATAATATAATATCTATAAACTGTACGATATTAAGAGGTACGATAGACATTTAGACATCGCAAAAAAATGTAATACATGATAACAGTGGTATAGTCGAATTTAGGCAACATATAAAAAACGACAGAGCACAATAAAGAGTTTTAAGTTAAGTAGATCATAGCGTAAAAGTTCTACATGCAAATTTACTTAAAAGACAGAGCCGGTAGGTTTGCTGCATTTATGCTATTTTTGCTCGAAAAAGTAAGTAAATTAAAGGGCTATAAATGTCCAAATGGCTAAGGAATCCTGCCCTGAGGAGAACTTATTACAACTGGTTTACAACTATTCCACCACCATGCTACAATGCATATCGATGGATACACATGTGACAGAGTGAAATAACACACATAACGGTTACCTTGCGATGTTATCCTTCCTTGCACGAGTTAAATTACAAACACAAATCACATGAACACACAAAGGTCCTTACCCTGGGCTTGAACCCGCAAATATCGGTTGTGATTTAAACGTTCTAACCACGGGACCATCTCGACGCGACTCTTCTCTATAGGTCATAAATTATTCTATCGCCAAATAGCAATCGTCTTTATTGCCGTGAGCCAGTTTAAAAGGTGAGCCACTTTAATTAGGGTAACGTAGCATCTTAGATAACTTTAACAGGGTACGTAATCGCTTATTTTGTAAATAAGAATTACATCTCGACGAGCCGGTTGGCGTGGTTGGTAGAACACTTGCCTTTCACGCCGAAGGTTGTGGGTTCGATTCCAACCCAGGACAGACATTTGTATGCATGAACATGTATGTTTGTCCTGAGTCTGGGTGTAATTATCTATATAAGTATGTATTTACAAAAAAAAAGTAGTATATGTAGTATATCAGTTGTCTGGTTTTTATAGCACAAACTTTGTACGAGCTTAATTTGGGATCAGATGGCCGTGTGTGAAAAATGTCCCAGGATATTATTATTATTATCTTATATACCCATCTTACTTTCTATTATAAATATATATAACCTTATTTATTATGATAATTTAATTCTGTTCCTCCGTCACCTTTCTACCACAGAACTGCGAGGCATCGTAAAGATCTGCACCCGTACGTAGTTGACGTATCTAAGACACGTACGAAACGATTTGCTTCCTCGTTTCTGATACGCACCGCTAACATCTGAAATACCCTCCCGACCTCCGTTTTCCCCACCACCTACAATACGGGTACCTTCAAGTCTAGAAGTGAATCTAGAAAATTCTTAGGGAGTGAATAGGCATCTTCTAGGCAAGCGCGCTCCATCCTAGACTGTATCATCACTTTCCATCAGGTGTGATAACAGTCAAGCGCTAGCTTATATATATTTATTTTAAAAAAAAGACTATTATTGTAACTATGTCGCAGATGAATATGACAATGAACTTGATCAATCTTTATGTATTTACACTTTATTTATTTTCAGTAACAAAACTACAGGTTTCCTATAAGATATTGCAAAAGCCTTTTTGTGAGGTTTCACCCTTTCACATTTAGCATTTATTACTTTAAAAGTATTTATTACTAATCATAAAAGTAAATAGTAAAAGTAAAGTAAAAAAAGCCAGATACTGTAAGTGTCTAAAGGGTAAGGTGTAGTCATTATCTGTAAAGGCTAGCCTAGCCGGTAATACTTAAAAATGCACGTTCCCACATTAGTACATGTTATCTAGGAAGAACAACTTAATTACAAATTAATAAATCAATTTTAATGAAACATGTATCAATTGTACGTAATGAGTCCTATTACGGCTGTCCAGTGAGAATTATTTAATAGAACGCCGGCGATCATTCCTTGTTGCATTTGTAGGCTTTCATTTATATTTTTTATGCAACACCATTTAACGGTCGATGGCTGGGCCTTTTATAAAACATAAAACTAGGTTATTGTTTTGACTTCGTTGCGTGTTATTAGAACAATTATTTCCAGTTGTATGTGAATTATTATAGATTTATTTTTAAATGATTATTACTCTTTTGAAAAGCTCTTTAAATAAATATATATTAAAGGAAAAAATAATAATGAAAAATGAGAAATAGCTTATTCACCGAAGATAGCGAGTTTATCCGCCAAGCGTAGTGGGGCTGCGTGGTAGTATAAACTCGTAAGAATTTTCTTTATAAAGAGAGAAATATTGTGCCCAATAGTGGGACATTAAAGGTATGTTATTGTTAGAGCTTATTTACGGATATTAAAATTGGAATGTAAAAAAATGTGAAAAGTTTTTCGGGAATTTTCGGCTCCGAGTTTTTGAATTTGAAATTCGGCCGTCGCTTCCGGAGATGAAAAGGTAACTTTTAACAAAAGCTAAATAAAAAAAAAAAGCGTTTAAAAATAAATCTCTTTACAAAATTAATATTGAAGAGTGCAGTGGAATCAAATTACAATCTGATTTAAATAATAATTTTAAATACAAGTTAAGCAGAGCAGAGATACAAGAGAAATTAAATTACAGAGAACAGTAATTTTCCCCCTCTATCATGTCTAATTACGGTAACTTAGTGCCTCTTCATTTGAGCAGCGTATACTATATACATAAGTATGTACATGCTTCGTCTTGTTAGATCATTACGTAGATAGAACAAGAACTTCTATTGGTTTTTTAAATTGAGATTCCTTTATAGAAGGAGCCTTATTATTTAATATTTAATTTATTGAAGGGTTTTACGCTCGATGAGAGTACATTTTCAAGGTCGTATTTGAACACCGCGTAAATATATAACGCAAATGGGTTGGGTGTCTTAATGCGTTCAAAAATAAATGTTACTTTCTATATAATTAAATTCGCGCTTTACCCGCGGCTTCGCTCACGCTAAAATTCTGAATTGCTAAATACCAATTTCTAGCTCTTCTTAAAAAATAACTTGATTTTCAAACAAACTTTCAAACCTTTATTTAAGTGTCAAATTAAAAAAAAATCTTCCATGGTACTGTATTGTTACACAGTAAGCTCGTATGCACATATATAGATAATGTCATTATTGTTACAGAAAATAACAATGAATCCATTATTCTTAAATACCACATAACTAGTTACTTTATTATAATACACAATTTAGTAATTTTAATTTTAGACTTATTTTTTTTTTAAATTAAATATGACTATAGTCGCCACTATGTGACTCGGGTACAATAAGATTTTCACTTGGCAGTTGCCTATACTTAATCTGTGGTTATCCACCATTACGGCTGTCAGTTTTGGCGCGTAGCCAGCATCAAGGCGTGACAGGTAGCGTTCGGAAGCCGCTCGTGATCGTAAAGCACCTGTTGATTGGCTTTTGCTAAATGTTTTGAATCACTAATGAGATATTGAGATTTGACGCCTTCTTTATTACATTACGCCTACGTTTAAAATAAATATCTGATGTGAAATCACAAAAATGTTTTTTTTTATTGTTACTTTATTTAAAAAATTATTACTTTTCTTATATGTCCAATGTTTAAAATTAAGAAACAGATTCCAAAAAACATTTATAAATTTTTCCAAGATCAAGGGAGCCTAGCTATCTACGCGGGACATATTATAGTGCACAATTGTGTGCGCAAATAAAAGTACTCTCTGTATTGCCTAACTCTCATAATTTAAGAAATGGCAAGTTTTACATAATTGGAAACAGCTCAGTTGCAAGTCCATGTGCTTTGCAATGGCTTTAATTGCTTAAACGACAGTGTACAGACACGTGACTCCGGGTTGCTACTGAGTGTTTTTTTTTCATAAAAACCCAATAACTTTCATTTCATTATTCAATTTCAACTCAGGCCCTCGGGATCTGCGGTCTTCAAAGCTAGCCACTAGACCAACGAGGCAGCCTTAGGCCTATAACTTGGCGGTAGGTAATATCTATAAATATTGCTGATTGATGGTAGAACATGTGATGAATGAGTGATAACTACCCAGACGGGCTTGTAGAAAACCCTACCACCAAATAAAATCTTGTTTAACTTAATTCAACAAAATGCCTGTTCCAATTTCAAAAATAAAACCCATTATTTATTCAACACATCAACCTATATTTATATGTTTAATGAAACCAACTCACTGTGAAGGGTCAGACCAAACCTTAGGGAGCACACGTACTATAGAAAATAAATTGCGTTCTCGTTTCAATTGTACCGTATCTTTTGGGATTACGTAAACTTTCCCAGTTGAATTCAACTTGTATCCAAAATAATATAGTTAGATTTGAATAAGAAATATATGTTTTATTCTATAGAGTTTATTTTGATTTGATAGTTGATATGTTAAAGTTATATATTATATATATTTTCGCTCGCTACTCCGCGCGCGCCTGATGACAGGATACAACGTGTATGCAAAACTGTATGTTGATCGGTTAAGTAGTTAAGATGTGAATGCGTAACAAATAAATAAACAAAATCATTCTCCTGCTTATAATATTAGTTAGAAAGGCAGACACCCTTGTCTCACGTAGGTACATTCGTTAGTCCAGCGTTCTACAGACTACAGGAATTAGGGGATAGATAGTGCTGATTTGCGCATCTTTGTCATTATCCGTGCAGTGACGGAGAAAGAATACATTTCACTGCCCCTCTCTTTCCCATGGGTGTCGTAAGAGGCGACTAAGGGATATCTGAGCGACCATCTGCTCATCTGGTGGTAGGATGCTAACATCCGCCTGGCTTGTTACCACCGTACGCATGGTGAGAATCTCGTGAAGTGGCTTGCAGCCGCGTTTCGAGGTCAGCCAGCGTACAGCCAGTGCCCGAGCGAGTATTGCCGCTATGGTTGTTGGTCCAGTGGAGACGGCTGTTGAACCAATGCCGGGGGAAACTGTATTGACCTGCCGGACAGGGAGACCTGAAGAAACGGCTGTTCCGCTGGCCGCCCGTGGCATAGTACAGGGGCCCGAGCGTGCCTAACCAGCTCGCGAGGCTGCCCCACCAGGCCACGCATAATCTCGGAGTGGACCGTCGTGCCGGTTGGTGACCGGAAGGTGGGGTCCCGGCGGCCACTTCCGGGGGGGTTCGGGGGCCCTTCCGTCCGGCGGATCAGTATATTTTCCCTTTTGGCAACCATTTGGGAAACACGCCTCCATAATTTGCCCACCCCTATCGTGGCAACACGTCGCTCGCTTCTGGTCTCTTTTCCTTATTTTCCGAAATGGTAGCGCATCTAAGAAATAACGGTCGTTCAGCGGTGCACACACCATACCCACGCTGTTTGAGGTCGAGTTCTCTAACACCCGAGGACTCCACGCTAACCTCAACGCTGTCCACCACCATCTCGAGACAGCACGGCCAGCAATGTTGTTTCTCACGGAGACGCAAATACTCCGCCCTGCCGACACCAGCTACCTTAACTATCCCGGCTACATGCTTGAAGAATCTTTCAAAGCGAAAGCCGGAGTATGCTTGTTCGTCAGGGCGGATGTTTGTTGTCACCGATTGCGCTGCTTGGAGGACCCCTCCTTCTCCATGTTGGTGGTACGTGTGGACCTGGTTCGTCAGAGTCGAGTCTACGTGTGCCTCTACAGATCCCACAATGGTGACTTGGAGACAAGCCGATTATTTGACCATCTTAGTCGGGTGGCAGATGCTGCGCAAGAGCAGTTTCCTAACGCGGAATTGGTGTTTTTGGGGGATTTTAATGCTCACCATGAATCATGGTTGAAATCCCTCAAAACTGACCATGCTGGAAGAACTGCTCATGCTTTTGCTCTCACACACGACTTGACCCAACTGGTTGATCAGCCCACCAGGATCCCAGACATTGATGGGCAAGCGCCTTCTCTACTGGATCTTCTGCTGACTTCTCACCCGGTGGAATATCAGGTTGTGGTTCAAGCTCCACTTGGTTCTTCGGATCACGGCCTTATATCTACCAAAGTGCCACAGGCCAAGCTGCCGCCATCAGCGGTATGCAAACGTCGCGTTTGGCACTATAAGTCGGCAGATTGGGACGGTATGCGCGACTATTATGCGTCAGTCCCTTGGAAGGAACGTTGCTTCAGTGGGAATGACCCGACAGCTAGTGCCGCTGCTGTTGCTGATGAGATCATGTTAGGAATGGAATACTACATTCCTAGCTCAAATCTCATCAGTAGGGGTATGCGTAACCGTTGGTTCACTCGTGAATGTGCCGACGCTGTATCATCTAAGCAGACGGCATATCGCGCGTGGATCAACGGCTGCGTTAGCAGGGCATCTAACATTGAATCACTGAAAGCAAACTACAATAAAAATTCCAAGTCCTGTAGGAAGCATACACGAGAGCGGATGCACAGCGCATTGTACAGATCGGTCATGACCTTATTTCGCATCCTAGGGGCTCCCGTAGCTTCTGGCGTCTGACCAAGTCTGTGCAAAACAATTTCTGCCAACCTTAGCTGCCACCGCTCAGAAATCCGGACGGATCGCTAGCTCACAGTCCGCAGGAGAAAGCCGACCTCCTGGCTAAACTCTTTGCCGACAACTCCGTGATCGATGATTGTAGTGCGCTGCCACCTACAATACCTTCATGTGGTCATACGATGCCTGACATCAAAATCAGGCAACGTGATGTGCGTGCGGAGCTGCAATCACTTGATATACGGAAAACTAGTGGTCCCGATGGAATACCAGCCATAGTGCTGAAGAAGTGCGCGGCGGAGCTGTCTCCTGTGTTAACGTGCCTGTTCCAACTTTCTCTCTCTTCGGGATGTGTGCCGGAGGCTTGGAGAAGAGCTAATGTGCAAGCGGTTCCCAAAAAAGGGGATCGGTCTGACCCGGCAAATTATCGACCTATAGCTATCACCTCAGTACTTTGTAAGGTGATGGAACGGATTCTAAACAACCAACTGATCCATTACCTAGAAGATCACTGTCTAATTAATGATCGTCAGTACGGGTTTCGACCAAAACGGTCCACAGGTGATCTCCTAGCGTACGTAACGCACCTCTGGGGTGAATCTATCGACAAGCACGGAGAATCGTTGGCTGTCAGCCTCGATATCTCCAAGGCTTTCGACAGGGTCTGGCACAGAAGTCTTCTCTCTAAGCTACCGGCATATGGTCTGCCTGCTCAGCTATGCACCTGGATTGCCAGCTTCCTACACAAGCGTAGCCTTCGTGTTTTAGTAGATGGTTGCGCTTCACAATTCTATGTAGTGAATGCTGGGGTCCCCCAGGGATCTGTGCTATCTCCCACACTCTTTCTTTTGCATATCAATGATATGCTCTCTCTTGGGAACATACATTGCTATGCAGATGATAGTACTGTGCATGGTGGATACCACGGACGCGCAGTGGCTGGGCGGGCGGAAACTGAGGAGAGGCGGGAGAATCTTGTCATTCAACTCGATAGGACGTTAGAGCTCATCGCCAAATGGGGTTCTGATAATCTTGTTGAGTTTAATGCCAAGAAAACACAGGTATGCGCTCTCACAGCGAAAAAGTCACCATTTTCCCCTCTTCCCTCCCTCTGTGGCACACCGCTGACGATACAAAGCAAAATCGCCATGCTGGGGATGGACGTTCGCTGCGACCTTAGTCCAAGGGATTACATCGAGGCTATTATAAAAACAGCTTCACAGAAACTCGGAGTTCTGAACAAGGTGCGGCGTTATTTCACGCCACAACAACTGTGCCTGTTATACAAAACACAGGTACGGTCTTGCGTTGAATATTGCTCGCACCTTTGGGATGGCTCCGCTAAGTACCTACTGGAGGCCTTGGACCGGTTGCAGCGACGTGCAGTTCGCATTATTGGCGACGTAAAGGTCACAAACACCCTTGAACCTTTACAATCGCGTCGCGAGATAGCCGCACTGAGCGCTTTCTATCGACTGTATCACGGCGAGTGCTCTGAGGAATTATTCTCTCTAATTCCTTCTTCCTCCTTCCTTCTTAAGTCCACGCGAGCTGGTTCTCGATGTCACTGCCTAACTGTGACATCAATTCCATCGCGACAAAGAAATTTGGCAACTCTTTTCTTTGTCGCACTACCAAAAAATGGAATTCCTTACCAGCTCACGTGTTCCCCTCCTCTTACAACCCGGGTTCCTTCAAACGAGGCGTGAAGAGGCATCTTGCAGGCCGGCAAGGCGGGGACGGCTAGTACAGAACATTCTTCCCGACTGTACTGGCCGTCGTCGCGTTTGGACTCTACTACCACTTACCATCAGTTGGAGTAGAGTCATTTGCCGTCCCGGCGCACATAAAAAAAAAAATCTATTAGTGCACTGTAATAACTGTATAGCTAGAATATAATATTCAGTAATATGACAGGGACTTCTATAGTAGAAACATTTTAGTAAACGATTTTTTTTATTGTATAGGTAGGCGGATGAGCATATGGGCCTCCAAGTGGTCACCAACGCTCATAGACATTGGCATTGTAAGAAATGTTAAACATGGCTTACATCGCCAATGCGCCACCAACCTTGGGAACTAAGATGTTATGTCCATTGTGCCTGTAATTACACTGGCTCACTCATCTTTCAAACCGGAACACAACAATACCAAGTACTGCTGTTTTGCGGTAGAATATCTGATGAGTGGGTGGTACCTACGCAGACGAGCTTGCACAAAGCCCTACCACCAGTAAATTAATCACTAAGTCAAATCAAGGTTTTTTATCTTCGAACGCGGTTATTATTAGGTTTAATATTGATAACGTTAACTCTACATCTTTCATCAGACTTCCATATTCTAATTATTTTAACATACATAAAATAATTGAATAACAGTGTTTATGCCTTATTTATATTGTTTAAGTATATGTTAAGTTTTATATCAATATTATTTAATACATATTATATACACGTATCTCCTGTTATTTAGACCAGTTTATTCAACGCTGACAGTTGACATAACAAGTCATGATATTCATAGTTTTTTTTTCTTTTTCTGGCGTGTATCAACTGTAAAAACTAGATCTCAACACGCAATCCACAATGCTCGTAAAAAGGATTCAAAGTCATCAAAGAGTATCTGTCAATGTTCTTGTTGCCAGATTAAAAATATAACTATAATTCGTAACATAATAATAATTTGTATCACATCTAATATAATATATTACAATCTGATTTAGTCTTACACTACGCTATTGAGCATAAACATTCTGCCAATGTCACTTACAAAGGAGATGACAATATTATATAGTTTTATCGCACTCAACCTACATTTGACATAACAGATGGTTTATTTTACATTATCTATATATATATATTCAAATGGATTGTCATTTAAATGACCGCCATTGTCGTCCAAGATGTTGATTTTAATAAATCAGTCAGTGCGCACGTCCGGCGCTGGCGCTGTCCTGAGAGCAAGAGACCAAGAGACCAAGTGTGTCACTCGACAAACGATCACACGCACTACTGACATACACCACCACATTTCCATACTTCCATAAGTCGGCTGCACAATAAAATAGGTACCCATCTTATATTTTCACAACTTGACGTCTGACAACCGACAACCCATAAGACATCAATCACGTTCTAATAAAATAAGTGACGTCGTAAATTAATTATCTATAACATATTTATATATATTTATCTTCTATACTAATAAATGAGACTTTTTCTACGCCTAATTGAACAACTGATAAACCAATATATGTATATAAAACTATTATTACAAGATACAGCTCATTTTTGGGAAGGATTCAGTACATAATATTATTGTATAATTAACTGCGTTTTGCAAATTCATACGCTTTAAATTTATATCATGGAATTGACAAGCATGATTTTCATGTTCTTGTTTCATTATTAAAACAATAATTCCTAGTTTTTCATTCGTTCATGTGAGCGGAACAGCTATTGAGTGAATACATTCCTCAAAGCAAATCCTTCACTATAACCTTATGAATTCCCAGAAACATTTTGATCTCATTCACTGAATGTTTCCAACTCAATGATTAATATATTAAACATATATTATTAAAATTATAGAGATACAAAAGGTTTTATAAGATATTATGATCAATCGCTTGCCCTTATCTTATTTCTGCTTTGGTACAATGTGTTTTATATAATACTATCAAAACCCGGTTTATATTCTGCTTGTGTTTATATATCAAATACAATGATAATCAGTCAAAGAATGTCGAAGTTTATTAATCTCAAACAGTATATACAAAAATCCATTATAATATATAAGACGTCAAGACGAGCCAGTTGGCGTGGTTGGTAGAACACTTGCCTTTCACGCCGAAGGTTGTGGGTTCAATTCCCACCCAGGACAGACATTTGTGTGCATGAACATGTCTGTTTGTCCTGAGTCTGGGTGTAATAACTACCTATATAAGTATGTATTTACAAAAGAAAAGTAGTATATGTAGTATATCAGTTGTCTGGTTTCCATAGCACAAGCTTTTTACAAGCTTAATTTGGGATCAGATGGCCGTGTGTGAAAAATGTCCCAGGATAGGTATTGGTAGATTTTTATGGCCGCCTGCCATAAAATCATGCCGTCTGCCACCGACCCTATTCCCAAATAGGGTCGGTGGCAGACGGCATGCTTTCGCTGGTGACTTGATCTCTCGACAACAAACGTGTTAAAATCCTAAGTGCTAATAGTAATCACGGGTATGCTAAACATAAAAAAACTCTTACTCGGCTCTTACGACACCCATACGTTGAGATAGGATGGCCATATCCTACACCGCCGCGACCGCGATATATAAACTTCATATATAAAACATAAATTTTTTATGTACGAAATATGTACTGAAATATAATGTTTGAGCTGTGAAATTCTCAGTCTTTTCTACGGAGATAAACTGCAAATCTCGTGGACGCCAATATTCCAGAGACAAAGTTATATATCCATTGACGAATACATTTTTTGTAGTAAATATATATATATATATATATATACATATAATAGGTATATAAGGTATACAAATACAAAGGTAACCAACGAAAGACTAATAATAATATTTTCAGAGGGTTCGATGTCGGTTTACTAATATTCGCAAGTCAACAGAAAAATATGTATTTTTTTAATTTCGATAAAAATCGTTTTTTCATTCATATGAAATTCTTCCTTCAGCTCCGTAGTTTCTTTAGTAGTCGCTCTTCTTTTTCTTATGTAGATGAGCAAATGGGCCATCTCGCGTTGAGTGGTCATTAGCGTAAAGTAATTCCTTACATTGTCAACAAAATATTATGTAGTAACGTAACATGTAATTCATTTGCTTGCATTCCATTGCTAAAATTTAATCAAAATCGATATAGTGATTTATCCGTGAAAGCGTAACAGACAGACAAAATTAATTTTGCCTTTTTATTATTAGTTATACATATCGATTACACGGATTCACTTATGGTAACACCATGAATACCATAGAATATTCAAAGACAAATCTTCTATCAATTAATCGTATATCAGATGGGCTTGCATGAAGACCTACCACCAAGTAAATATGTAAAAGTCACGCCTAAGTTAATATCTACAAATAATTCCGCAAAGAACTTGCACTAAATTCATGTCAGGAACTCATATCAACATGACATCGGACTAAGAAATTCTCTCACGACCAACGTCATGATTAACGAATCGCGTCGCTTAATATAAAATTTAATAAGTATGAGATGTGAATAAAGAGATTACAAAATATTAAACGTATAACCACATTTTATTAATAGAAATCATACAAAAATAACACAGTGATCCTATGTGGGCGTTAATCTAGAACAACAATTAAATTTTGATGTAATATTTCATCAACATCGTAATCCAATTATAAACAATAACAAACCCGAATATAAATAAGTACAGAAATTATTATTAAGCATTTCAATTAAGATTTAGGTTTATAAGAACAAGGAGAAGATGCGTCGAATTCTCTTCGGAACATTGTCGGTAACGTACATTCCAAATTATATTACGTGTCTAATTTTCCACCAATCCGCATTGAAGCAGCGTGATGGAATAAGCTCCATACCTTTTCCTCAAAAAGGGAGAGGAGGCCTTAGCCCAGCTGTGGGACATTTTCAGGGTGTTTCCGTACATTTTTTGGTAAATGTGGTGAGCAAAATCGGAAAATGTAGTCATGATTATGTTATAACGACTCATTTAGTAATAAAATAATATTCATCATAGTATTTCAACCAAGAACCTACGAAAGCGTTTTAAGCTACGCAGTAAACCATCGAGGATGTTGACTTTTATTTAATAATTTCCTTAAAAATATGCATTAAAATTGATTTGGTGTGTAGAAATTTTTATTCTCATTAGTAATAATTAAAATAGTATTTTAATTTAAGGGTGTCGAGAATTGTATGTTTTTTTAAAGTGATAATCCCCCGGTCAGCGGCTTAGAATCAAAAGGTTCGACTTTCAGCAAGCAATATATGACGAACGTACCAAAACAATCCAAACATTCCAATAAATTACAACAAATATATTTCTTTTTAATATAAATTGCAATTATAAATTGTACTACAATTGCATGTGATTATTTCAAAAATTCAAACAACTGTAGTTGTTTAGGGGTTACCTGGTAGGTATTGGTACTTGTCAGATAGTATAATTGGTCTCTCATTATAAATTACTGGTGGTAGGGCTTTGTGCAAGCCCGTCTGGGTAGGTACCACCCACTCATCAGATATTCTACTGCAAAACAGCAGTACTTGATATTGTTGTGTTCCGGTTTGAAGGGTGAGTGAGCCAGTGTAATTACAGGCACGAGGGACATAAAATCTTAGTTCCCAAGGTTGGTGGCGCATTGGCTGTAAGCGATGGTTGACATTTCTTACAATGCCAATGTCTAAGGGCGTTTACTTACCATCAGGTGGCCCATAGGCTCGTCCGCTTTCCTATTCTATAAAAAAAATAAAATTAAAAAAACTTATTTAGTACTTTCAAAAAAACATTGTTATAGCGCGATTTAAAATACATCTAACGCCTTCTGTTGATGAAAAGATAAATTAAATAATATTTGTCATAATGTAATTTGATCTTAAACAGTAGTAGTGTTAACTTTCATTTCGTAAAGAATGCTTAGGACTGAATTTGACTTATATATTTTATCTGCTTCTACGAGTACCAACTATATACATTATAATGTAATTTTGTGAATATAAATTACGGGAATAATTTAATGGATCTTAGCTACATTGGTCACGATAAAAGCTGACGAGTATTCGAGTTTACTTCCTGGTGAAATCGATAAAAACGGTATCTGTACTATTTTAAAACTCTATTCGTAAATTGAGGTCACAAGCTTAAAGCTATTTATAAATAAAATCTCACAGATATTTTAACATTTGCCATTTATAACGCTTAAGGTCTAAAATAAATTAAACATAAAATGTCAAAAAGGCGTGGAATCAATATTCATTGATTTTAAGGATTATCTGTACACTCAACTCAGTTGCGTTATGCAATATTGATTGCAAATATCATTACTTGTAAAATACATACGCATCAAAATAGCGTATCACCGAATGTCGTTTTTCAATTTGCCAGTGAGATACAAAATGAATTCTACAGAATCGCACTCCTTTATTTCTTACTAGTTCTTTCCGATAGAATTTAAATTTCGAACCGGTAACAGTTCTTAAAATTATTCAAAACTACATAACAGCCTATTTTTGATAATTAATATTGAGTAAATAATATATTACAAAGAAAATCAATGTATAACTCGGTTATCATTAAAAAAAAGCACGTCCGAACCCTCAAAGTGCTTGGTTTAATTGAATTGCTCTGTGTCTCGATGCGATGATATTACGTTCGCTTTTTTAGCTGGTACGGCATTTTGACTGTGGACTGGGATGTTAACTTTCGGTATGGGTTTTTTATTTTTAATCTACAAATAACCATTTTTTTATTGTTATCTCTTTTCGTTTTTAAGTCTGTTCAGAGAAAGGCGTCCTTATTTCTGTCTTTTAAATGTAAAACCGTTTTTGGATCACATTTTCGGTATATAAAGCTGTTATATAGTCAATGATTTTATCATAAACATATAAAGTCCTGTCTTGTGATCCTATGATTTTCCTGTCTTTGAGCCATGCGAATTGTCGCTGTGGCAGAAGTCATTCAAGAGGAGATTATTATTATTATAGCAAATTTGTTAATAAATATGACAATATAAACTTGACAATAAAACCTGATTTTAATGTTTTCAATCCCATGTGTGACAAAACTAGAAATTTGGCGTGGTGCCCACAACACACTGCATGCTCTCGAGGATAACAGAAATGAAAAATCCTCTGAACACATTAACGAAATCAATCTAATCTAGAATCAATAGTACAAGTGACATCATGACAAGTACTGTGACGTTAACTGGTATAAGTGTATACACATACGGTGAGTTATTACCGTCGTAACTTTTGATATGGATTTTGAATTTACTAGAATATCTGAAATAGGAATCACATTAAGTTATTCAATCTTTATCAACCTTAGTTCAGACCTCTATCCTTCTCCCACTGCCAAAGAGTCAACGAAAGAATTCTGTAGTGACAACAAGACCGTCAAGGGCCGTCACTATAGTATGCGCAAGTGTTCCCGTGACGTTCCACTATGTTGAAAGTTTTCAGTGGAATATCTGGCACTCGGAAAGGATTCCCATATAACCCCCAGTTACAGTGAAAGGGGTGCATACATTTATGCACCCCTTTCACTGTAACTGGGGGTTATATGGGAATACAGCGAGTAAGAAAGGAAATTATTGGTACGGGTAGCACCTACCATTTTAGATCTCATGGGTGGTGGCGTCATTAATGGTGTAAGGAGTTGTGTATACTAAAGCCAGTGCTTATGAACAAAGTTCACCAACACTAACCATCAGGAGCCCCATCTTCTCAGTTAAAGTAAAACTGTCGTCAACCTAAAAAATCATATTGACTATCGATGAGACGATATTCCAACATAACAACGATTAACGTTTTTATTGCCTTGTAATTCAAAGCATAATACATATGACCTTTAGTATCGACGTTGTTCGATCGATATATATATTATATTAAAACTGAAAGCGTGTCTGTAGAAACAAACTTATATGCGAACAATAAACATGTTGAACATATCATTGCTATGAAGGTTAAAACACACTCATACTAAAATTGATCATCTGTCAATAAAACGTTGTGACAGTTTTTTTTTCTTTGTTATCTATACTAATATTATAAAGAGGTAAAGTTTGTGAGGTTGTGATGTTGGATTTTGAAAATTATTTTATCAAGAGGCTATATATTAACACGAAAAATGAAAAGACTTTTTCGTGGTAGTCGGATGTCGTGGCCAACGCGACATT
This sequence comes from Nymphalis io, assembly GCF_905147045.1. Classification (NCBI taxonomy): domain Eukaryota; kingdom Metazoa; phylum Arthropoda; class Insecta; order Lepidoptera; family Nymphalidae; genus Nymphalis; species Nymphalis io. Next base: position 2,922,241 of record NC_065910.1, on the reverse strand, counting down.
TGCGACGCGAAAATTAAATACTGATTTCTTATTGTCATGTCACTACGGTCACTCCATTTCACAATCGTTTATTATATACATAAATTACTATTACATATCATATATATATAAATCAATGAATTACAATGAAATATATTAATCTACATAAAGTCCATACGAACTTAGCACGTCCGATCAATAAACACTCTAAAACGAAGCGCTATCGAAGAATATCCAAATTAAATCCATGATTCATGCAAAAGCAATGCGATGTATAAATATAGTTGTCTATTAAGAACTTAGACTAAATATATTTTGATTCAAATAGTCCAGCTGATCGGACATGTCTGGCGTTTGGAACTGTAGTCGTTTATTTGGTCTGCCGTATATTATTATAAATAGCAATGTTTATTTGACTGCCTTATGTAGTGGCTAACTTTATGTTATTGGGTTTTTCTAGAATTTGAAAGTGCTTCATTGTTGTACTTGGGAATGTACGTAAATCCGTTGTTATTTTATTCCTCCTTTATCATTTATCATCGATCCATCAGACACCCGATAAGTCTCCACCCCTACGTCACTAACATCCTTAAAAGCGCTTTATTTTCTAATTTCTCATGCAAATAGCCAAGTTGTGGAGCGCTGTAGAACCTCTGGCTTCTATGTTTCCTTATCTTTATAAACAGGATACATTTACGATGACATCGAATATGCATCTTCTGGGCGCGTTTCAGCCCAAACTGTATCGACACGTATTAAGTTATTTTCTTATATTTTTCTTGTATTTTATTTTCTTATAGTATCACACTATAAGAAAATAAAATTCTAAATAAATACCAATACTTTCTGTGTCTTTTTGGATATCTATAGTATCTATCTTTTAGAGTTAACGATAGATCAAGGTGGTCTTTGTGCAAGACCGTCTGGGTAGGTTAGCAATACTTCGTATGATACGTTTTGGTTTGAAGGGTGAATGAGCCAATGCAAACAGGGTATTAGTTCCCAAGATTGGTGACAAATTGGCTATATAAGAAATGGTTAAAATTTCTTAGATCGCTAATTTCTATGGGCAGTTGGGGACTTACCATCGACATTTACCTTTATATTTTCCTGACGCCTACCAATAACATAAAAATTCTGAATTGACACTCGAAAAGTATCGGATATAATCGCTATCATGTCTTGTATAAAAAATATCGATTCCTTTAATATCGATGTTTCATACAAGATAATATTAATATCGATAAACGTTTGACATTACATGAGTTCTCGCTATCAATACTCAAGGTCGATACTTCGAGCAATAGGTACGCTATGCTATTTATAGCAACGTTTCATGTTTTCCTTAACCAGACATCACTGGCACAGTCAATTGGTTATTATGAAACTTTTACGGTAACAATAACTTTTTACGAGACTATAAAATAATTTTATATTGTAGCTATCGTCAGATAAAGTCTGCCTCTGTTAGTTACAGATTTAGCCTTCATATCCTGTTATCGACTTGGAAATATTGGAATACCGAGCATGCTCAATATTTTCGCAGTTCCCGATTTTAAAGTGCATAATGATTGCAATAACATATCAGCTGTTTGTCAGTATTTGACGTGTATTCTGTATCTATGCAGGCGGGATTACATAGAGCCTTATCCAGCCTGTTGATAAATTACAATTTTTAAAACATATTTTTAATTAATCAGTTATAAATATATATAATTATAATATTACTTGTATATCATTAATGAAATAGAGTAAATACTAAATTTATTGCCAAAATACTCCACACCGGTTGTAGAGCAAATTGCAATTTATCTTTTAAAATTAAGATTCAAAATCGCTTGTAAGATTTACATGAATAAAATATCATTTTGATTAAATATCATCATCATTCCCTATCATTCCTAGATTGAAACACCGATTAGCTTATGTTTGCGAGTGTTCTTACAAAACTTCCACAGTCCAATTCGCTTTATTAATAGTTATATTTGAAGATTCCTGTCCAAATACAGACAGAACGAGCTTAGCATTTAAATTAGGTACTTATTGTAAATTTCATTTCAGCTTTCGTCTCAACTGAGAACAAAATAACGTTGCTTCGTCCTATTCCTGATAAAATATCCCAAGTTTAAATTGGTTTACTTAGTGAAATATGAAATGAAGGATGAATAATTCTAAAATTAAAATTTATCATACATCCAACTAGCGTATCACCGTAAGGCAGTTGTCAATATATTACAAGTGATATACGAAGTGAATTCTTACAAAATAGCCAGGTGGTCAGTGGTCAGTGGTCATGGATTGCAAGTTGAATGATATATATAATAAAATTAACCATAAGTTACCATAAATAATAAAATCACTTATATCAATGATGTTTTATTGAAGATCCTTATCCAAGCGAAGAAGTTATTTTTTATATAGAATGATAATTTTTAGTTTTATAACAAAGTCCAACAAAGTAACGAATCTACACACACTCATGCGATTCAGGTCCTATCTTACAATTTTGTTTTTTACTACAACTTTTTTCTTTCGCAAGTTACAAATATTATAAAAAAATGTTAGTTTTAATCCAATGCAATTTCATACACGTTAAACATCGAAATGTCGACTTTAAAATTTAAGATAAAAAGAAGAATATCTTTATGTCCAATAATCTTGGTGACAGTTTCGCTGTTTTTGCGACATACAAAAATAAACAACTCACATTGATAAGTAATATCATATTTTTATATTCTTCTTAATAGAAATCGTAGGAAGGGATTGTTTATTTATTTATTTATTTATTTATTGGAAATAGTTACACCATCGACTTATCACTAACACATTCACTTAGCATTAGATACAGGGTATTAAATCTAGGTGAATAAATCATTACAGGTGTAAACAACATTGACCTTAAGATAAGACTATACTAACCTAATTATGTCTTAACTAAAAATTAAAAAAGATAAATAAATTATAGATAATTAAACAAAACATAAAATAAAATTTAAATACAACAACAAAAATCTAAAAGGGTTGAAATAATTAATTTATGAATAAAATGGTTTTAAAGTTATACTATGAGATCTTTACAGAGCTTCACAAAAGTTGGCTTGCTTTGGGCAAAGATGTCGATATTGCCGTTAGAAGAATATTCATTATAAGAATTAATTATTCTGTTGAGGGGTGCATGTTTACCTAAATTTGTTTTAAAAGCTGTAGTTCTAAAAGGTTTTTTTATTAGGTGTCTAGGAATTTTGCGGGGAACAACTAAATTGATTTGCTGAAGTAGTTCGGATGACATTATTTGACCATGGATCAGTTTGTGTAGGGTCAAAACATCGCTGATTTCACGGCGACTTTTAAGTGATATCATTTTAAAATGTTTTAGCCTATTGTTGTAGTCAGCGCGATAAGGACAACTAGTATCCTTGTATGCAAGAAAACGGGTAAAATTTTGTTGTATTCGCTCTAGTCTTTCGATATGAGTGTTATAAAAAGGGTTCCATATATTTGATGCATACTCTAAATTGGAACGTACAAGAGAATTATAAATGCAGAGCAATGAGCGAGTATTCTTAAAATCCTTGCATGTTCGTTTTACAAATCCTAACATTTTCCAAGCTTTTGATATTATTTTGTCTAGATGATTAATAAAATTTAAATTGCTATCGATAAGTACACCTAAGTCTCGAATTGAATTAACCTCGGATAAAGGATCGCCAGATATAGAGTATTTAGATAATATTGGTTTTCTGCGTCTTGTAAACTTTATATGAAGACATTTTTTAACATTTAATTCCATGTTATTTTTATTGCACCAGCTAGCGAGAGCGTCTATATCTGCTTGGAGAAGGTCAGAATCGGATAACGTTTTTATAGGTCTGTAGATTTTGAGATCGTCGGCGAATATTAAGCATTTGCTAAATTTAATGCTGTCTACTATATCATTATTAAAAACTAAAAAAAGAATTGGACCTAAATGGGATCCTTGGGGTACCCCGGATGTGGGAACAAATGCAAAAGATGAATAGCCGTGAGTAATCACCCGTTGAGATCGGTTGTTTAAGTAGGATACTAACCAATTCAGCAAATTACCATGGATTCCGTAATACATAAGCTTAGATTGTATGATTGTATGGCTAACTTTGTCGAATGCGCTCGTAAAATCCGTGTAAATAGCATCAATTTGAGTCTTGTGATCAACGTTTTCGGACAGGTCTATAACATAGTCTAATAAATTAGTCGATGTTGATTTATTTTGCATAAAACCATGTTGTTGTGTAGAGAGGATATTTTTGAAATATTTGGTTACAATTGGGCAAATGAGCTTTTCGAAAAGTTTTGGAATAACGCTTAAAATTGAGATAGGTCGATAGTTTTTGATATTACGCTTGTCGCCTTTTTTGTAAATAGGAACAACATTGGCAGCTTTCCATATTGTAGGAAATTTAGCAGATTCGAGTGATTTTGAAAAAAGGATTTTTAAAGGAAGTGTTAAGTACTTACTAGTCATTTTAATAAATAATGGGGGAATTCCATCAGGACCAGGTCCTTTGCTAATATCAACGGATTTTAAGATTTTAGATATTTCACGTTCGGTCAAAGAAATTTTACTTAAGCAAAATTGGGGAAAACAATCTGCTGGATATGATATACGACCTTGATCATGTGGGGAATAGACTGACGCAAACTGTGAAGCAAAAAGATTACAAATATCTTCTCCTGTATTTGCTGTCATATTATTGAGGAACATTTCTCTAGGAAGATTTAAGATTCACCACGATGATCCTTTACAAGAGACCAAAATTTCTTAGGATTTTTAAGAACCGATTCTTCTGTACTTAAGATATGCATACGATAACAAGAAGCTGTCAAAGACTCCATCCTATCATTGCTCAACTGAAGTTCTAATTGATCTCTAGGGTTTTTGTATAGTTTGTACCTTTTGAGAATTTTGTTGCGTTCAGCGATAAGTTTAATCAAGTTACGTGTAAACCAAGAAGGATATTTTAAATTACGAGGTTTTGTTTTGGGTACAGTAGATTGAATTATAATTTCCAGTAAGTCATAAAATTTTGCTACAGCCATATCGACATCTTTAAACGGAGATAGCTCCAATTCCCAATCAATTTGACATAACTTAGCATTAACTAAAGTATAGTCAGCTTTCCTAAAGTTATAAGACGCAAATTGTTTTCTAATAGTTGGTAAACGCTTATTTAATTTTAAATCGATATCTAAAGCAGGATGATGTAAATCAATTTTACTAAGAGGTTTAATACTTTCTTCTATGGAAATATCCTCACAGGTACTTAAAACTATTCTGTTATTGTGGTTTTTTAAATAATTAAATTGTGACAGGCTATTGAAAGACATAAAGTCTACGAAATTACGCCCAAGATTACAATTATAATTACAGGGTGTCAGTGCGAGAATATCAGAGGTATCTCGTTTCCAGTCTATGAACCCTAGGTTGAAATCCCCTAGAATTATAATATCACCGGCGTGAGATTGCATAACATGACTAATATTCTCTAACATCGGGTCCAATGAAGCACTTGTCACTGGAGGAGGAAGATAAAGCACACAAAATAAAATTTCTTTCGATTCTTGACCGTCACTTTTCACTGATACCCACAAGTCTTCCATAGAACTTTCAAAGTGATCAACACGTTTCGAACAAATATTTTTAGAGACAGCGAATAAAACGCCTCCTCCAGTTTTTCCAGAAGATGAAGTAGATGAACGATCTCTACGGTAAACATTGTATTTGTTGCTAAATAGTTCTTTATCGTGAACACTGTCATCCAACCAAGTCTCTGTTCCAATAATAATATCAAAACATGATGTCATTGAAGATAGTCTTATTTCTTTTGTTCTAGTTTTAAGTCCTCTAAAGTTTTGGTAATAGATCCTGAATTTTGAAGAGATATGGATACGGGCACTTTGCAGCGGTTTTATAGTTTACAAGTGATCAAGAGATTCGAAACATTTTATTTGTTTGGCAGGGGATTGGTCATTTTTGCGTACATAAATGCGACCATTACGAATCCAAGAGTATCGATATTCCTTATCCCGTGCAATTTTTCTAGTACGTGCGTGAAGAGCTTTAAAATGTGGCGACAAATGTTCGGAGACATATACTGGTGATTTGTTAGTACCGTAACCCAGGTGTTTAGTGTTAAGCTTATCTGTTTGATTTTTTTTATTGAACTTTGTTACGGCAGCTAGTATGACGTCCCTATGCTTAGTAGTCGGTAACTTAATAATAACCGCTCGTGGTTTAGGACTAGAGTCATCTAATTTTCGTACTCGAGTACAGGATAGAATATCCGAATCTTGTAAGGGTACTGAGACTACAGAGCATAACTGTTCGATAATAGAGTTTAAATTTTCGGATTTGTTCTCTGGTAAGCCATTAATCTCAATATTAGTTTCACGCGAATGTTGTTCAATCAAGTTGAGTCTGTTAGTATGATCGCTCACTTTACTATTAAGACTAATATTCTCCTTAGTGAGATTTTTAATTTTATTTTCTGAAGCTACGAGGTCTGATTTTAAGCAATCGTATTCTGCGCTTAAAAATTCTAAGCAATTTTTAAGATCACTTAAAGTCGCTAATTCACTTTTTAAATATGCAAATTCTTTCATTATCGTGGATTCAAGGGTCATTTTAAGAGATTTATCAATAGATGCCTGAATTTCAGATCGTATGCTTGAAAGTAGCGTGGGTTTTAGAATGTTTGAATTTGGAGATTCATTTAGATCTGATTCATCTTCGCCGTGAGAAGAAATATTGTTGTCGCTATCGGTAGTTTCAATAGTTTGTACACAGACTGGAGTGCCTTTTTTTTCTTTATTTTTACACTTAAAGCATTTCCATTTGTCCTTTGCATCCTTCTCCATAGAAATAAAACGCTGATGTGTCATTTTGGCACAGTCAATATCGTAAGCGTCCTTACATAAGAAACAGTTTAGATACTCTTTATTTGTTAATCTTTTTGAGCAATTAGCGCACGGTTTTAGTTTAGGTGGCATAATGATATTAACTTCTTGATAAGACTACCAATAACAATGAATGTATACTTGCAATAAATTGTGCTAATTATATATTAATTAATTTATTAATTATTCAATTCAATCAACAACAATAGTTTCTATTTTTCATTACAATATCTTCACGGCTTTCATACGGTCGTTGAACACAAGTCGGATAATAATATGAATGTTCTTATATTACCGATGTGCTGGCGAAGTTGATATGTCGCGGCCAGAAGGTCGTAAGCGCCGTGCAGACAGCGTCGCTTACGCGTTTCTTACAACGACGCGATGAAATGATGATAAGTCCGTTAATTGTTTAACTTTAAATTTGTTTTTTTTGTTTTTATAATATCAAACACTTCAATAACTTGTAAAACCACTACTTCACATTGATTAATGGGTCGTTACACAAATGATGATCTACTTTATAACTCAAAGAAACAAGTATTAACTATTAAATACTATTTTTTCAATTGGAGCAGTTACAGTTGTATCTGGTTAGTTGGCATCGTATATGTTCTGTTGTTAATACAAGAAGTATTGTGTAAGTGCCGTAGTCCATGGGCAGCCATTGTATTAGTGACTATTTACCATCAGGTAGCTAAATTATGTGTGTGAGTATTACTTTCGTAATGAATATAAATTTTGATTGTCATTTATCGTTATTATATGAGATAATGTTATTATAGCGTTATATATATTAATTTGTGAATGTATTAGTTGGAAGTGTGTACACTCCCGTGCCTTGGAAAGCACGTAAAGCCGTTGATCCTGCGCCTGAACTCTTTCCGGTCGTGTCGGATTGCCGTCCCATCGGATTATGAGAGTAAGGGAATAGAGAGTGCACCTGTGTTTGCGCACACACTTGTGCACTATAATATCTTCTGCGTAGTTGGCTAATCTCTTTTGAGTTTGGCCGCCATGGCCGAAATTGGTCTGGAAGACATTATTATTATTATATATTAATACGTTACATAACATTTGTTGAGTATTTAAATTAGATGGATTTAAATAAAGAAATATGAATAATGAAACGTTTGTTTAACAATTACTATATTGCCAGTGGAAAGTTTAATTATAAAAATAGGGTATGTTAGCGAGTTAGATGTGAAGAAAACGGTTTATAACAAACTTACTCAACATTCCTTCTGAGTTAACATACCCTATAAATATTTTAAGTTCTTTTCGAAATCAGTGCATATTATGTCTCAATGATAAAAAGTTTCAAGGCTTTCAACGTCTTCAAATCGTTATTTTCCTTCACATAAAAATCTTGGAAACAATCTTTTATACTTTACGTTTTATAGAACGAAAGGAGAATATGTCTAGACTATTTCTGGATTCCATTAGTTCTGAAATGTTCAGACGTTTTCCGAGTACTTTTCAACTGGTCTTAAGAATCCTTACTATCTAAAGTTTTAGCACAGATAGCGAACACCATTTTGACAGTTCAAAGCGGTGCACTGATTAAAAATCGAAGTTTTATATTAAATCATCCTTATTTACGTTAAATACATAATACATGTATTTATTTCTCCCCGAAAATTCAATGCTTTGATCTGCTTTATTCCGGTTTGAATGGTTTGATTAAGCTATTGTATTTAGAGATAAGGGATATACCATATTAGATACCCTGTTTATCAGCTCATTAACGGTGTATTAAGTTCATGCCCTCAGCCGTGCTTGTAACTTTGAGCGAAGATGATCCTCCACCAATTGATTAATACATGTGCCAATAACTACAATTGCCCAGCCTATATGGCAGATTCCAAGGTCCTGAGTTCAATCTCCTGGCTATTATATTAATAATAGCATATCTGAGTTAGGAAATTGATAATACTACCGTGCTTGGGATTCCATTAGATTATGAGAGCGATAGAATAGAGTGCACTGTTATATCTTGTACTCTGTTAACTGACTGTAATATATAATTGCCTATTCCTCAAGATATCAGTGGAGGAGACTATTTGTTTTTATCACTAACACAACATGGAAACATAGAAATAAGAAACATAAAAGATGGTTATATAAAACAGGCGGGTGCGTGAATGAGACATCTGATGGTAAATGGTCACTACTGTCCATGGACATCTATAAAAAGTATTAACCATCCCTTACATAGCCAATGAGCCACCAACCTTGGTAACTAAGATTTTGTGTACCTTGTGCCTGTAGTTACACTGGCTCACGTACCCTTCAAACCGGAAGACAACAATACCAAGTATTGCTGTTTGGCAGCAGAACATCTCATAGATAAGTATCACCTACCCTACTATTCTTTCAAGCCCGTCTGATCAATCTGCAATTTATTAATATTATATAAAAAAACATTACCCATTCATTATAATAACTAGTGCACCCGTATCCTTTATTTAAACCCTTTCATTTACATACACAATAAACGTTATATAACGTAATAATAACAGTCTCTCATGTAATAACGATAAAAGACAATCAAAATTTATATCCATTACGAATATTATACTCACACATATTTGCATCACCTACGCACACATCTGTTGCATTCATCTGAAAATGAAACTTGGTATATTATGAAAAAATTTTACCAACTAGCTCAGCTTTTGTCATTTTATACGTGCGTCCTATATACTAAATTAATGCTATATTTTATTAACTAGTATATATGTGGAGATGATGACCCAGTGTATAGAACATGTTGATTTTAAATAAAGATCGCTGGTTTAAGTCTGAGCAACCTTCTAACCTTAATCTTGCATGTTGTACAAATTCTGAATTGTGGTTTCGTGGAATACCTGCCAAATCCTTCTCCTCAATATGGAAAAAAGGGCTTCTTCCAGCTGCGAGCTGTCACTATTAACCGAAGTCAAATGTTAACGATTTTTATGCACCTTAAGATATTTTAATTCACTTTTCTTTATATAAGGCTCTAAAATACTTTTGATTCACTAAAACGAATATATAAGAAACAATGCTATTCTATAAATAAATTTATATCGGGTAAAATATATTTCTGAATAAACACATTCACATTTTCCATTTTAATTTAAACAATCATTACGCAACGAATATTTTCGCTTTTTTATATTGTAACCTATGTAGCATTCACCTGCTTATATGTATTCAAAACTGTTATATAAAAAGCGATAAGGGTGTGGTAGACGTCGCCAAATGATTGGTGTTCTGAGTTTAACCTGAATATAGACGAAAGAATATTTTAAGATTGAAAATCCATAACGAAATTAATGTTAAAAGATTTTCATTTAAAAAAATATAAAATCAAAAAAGGAACCATTCGTATTAGCTGTTACGTAGCAATATTAACACTAATAAAAAAATATTATGCAATCATTGTTATAATTAGTGTTTGTATTTCTAAAAGCATAATTTCTTTCATCAGTAACTATGTTTATGGCAGTCATCAAATAATACAGATAAAAAATTAAAGGCTCAGCTGAATGGCGGGCGTTGCGTAACCAGGCGTACTATTTTCGGTAGCGAACGAGGCGATCAATGAAACGGGTTCATGGCGCCATCTTGTGGGTGGATGTGCCAACTGACCTTTTTTTCTTTTTTAGTTATTCGACATTATTTTTATTGAAAGAGTAAATTTTGTTTGTTTTATATTATTTACTCACTGATATATATTTCTTAAATTGATGATGTTAAACTATATATAAATATTTTTATATAATTTAGTAATGGTGATCTACATTTTTAAATGGGCAATAAGAGTAAAAGTTGAAGATCGTATTTGAGTGCACTATTCCTAAATTTATATCACAGATAAAAAATAAAGGTAACACGTCATTCACAATATGTTATTAAGAAGTACATAACTAGTCCGCGTACTTGTTATATCTGAATACTGAACGTACTGTTCGCGTGAACCGTGTAATTATTCACGTATGAAAACTAACACGAAACTGTTGAGCGCATTCCAGTTTCCGTTCGCAAGAAAAAACCTTTTGCGCGGCAAAACTCTTGACGGGGTCAACGCCATTTTTCTGGCCGCCATGTTTCCTCCCTTGCTCCTCGTGTAAGTGCCCCATTCACGCTCTAACAACTCTTAACACTTCCAAACGTAGGTCGCATATATTTCGAGGCATAGGACATAAAGATTACGATTTCTATTAGGATTAGAGAATTTGGCAGCGAAGCGTACTTTTTTCGCCAACGCTTTCGTATTGAAAACAAGTGAGTTATTTTGTCAATACTTATTATATACCCATAAGCTTGTGAAGTGGGATTTCAACTGTTAGTTTATAAGCTTTTAATTCATTTTACCTGTTAGTGGTGTGTTACACCACAGTTAACTCATTGAGCTGATATTTCGCAAATTTTGTGGTGCTGTTGATAATTTATACATAGATTAAAAACAAAAAAAAATAACATAAATTATGGTAATCCGTTCTCCTTTATATAAGATTCACGATTTTAATTCATCAAGCCATAATATCAAAAGGCTTATCAGATTTATATCACAATCTACATAACAAAGTATTATTAAACTGAGTGACTTTATATACAGTCTATAAATATATTTTCAACATTATACATCACGCAAGATTTGTTGAATTGATAACGATTGCATTGAAATAAAATTGTGTAAAAAGCAAAACGAGTGCACAAACTAGGTCAGGTTTAGAAGCAATCTCACGCCTACTATAAACAGAATGAATATCTTGGAAACAATGGGATACTTTCATTCTTTCTGAGATAAAGATAACACAAAGAATACTTTGCAATTAAGCGTGGATGCCAAATAGTAATTTTTCATGAAGAATTACTTTAAATAAAAGTCTATTAATTCCGAATTCAAATGCCTGTATTTCATATACACTTACTTATGCGTAATGTAATTAAAAAGTACTACCGGCTTGGAAATGAAAATACCCTGACCTGAGAAAGGTCGGAGAAATAAAGTGTGTTTTTTTGTCTATCCGTCCTCCTTACTCCTATCCTAATTACAAACCATAATTGGCTGCTTAATAACAATATAAGGAATGATGTATATTTCTGAAATTGCGGATTTGTAAAGGCAGAAGTGAAAAGTTAATATCAGGTATTCTATTTGCTCCCCAGCATGCACACGAAATTTCATAGATTTTTTCAAATGTCGAATTCCTTGAATTTTTTTTTTCTATCTTGTATAAGCTGTAAAGGCATAACGTATAATAATATATCGCTAACGATGCGGAAGAATAAACACATGTTCTTTGCGTATACGATGAGCACTAACGTAGCATGAAATAATATTTTAATATTGAATCGTTCTGAATTTTATCAAAAGCATAAAACTTTGATGTGGCTTTAATTATATGTATATTTTGTTAATCCATATCACACACAATCACATTTGATGATATAAATTTCACTCAATTCCAAGTTCCAAATTTAAATATTTATGATATATATATGAGTTGGCAATTTTTTAGTTTTTTTTTTTTGTTTTAAATATACTATTCAATAAAAATTAACAATTAATTAACCAATAATGTATTCTACCTTGTTCTTTTTTCAAATTTTCAACAAGATTTTCAGTACATTTTGCAACCAAATTCTTCTTAGGTCCTATGGGTTTTACGGTGTACGCAGTGGTTGATACTTCTTGAAGAGTCAGTGTCTTATTATGGTCGGAAGGAACCATTTATCATCAGGTAGCTAATATGCTCGCGTGGCATCCAAAAAAATATAAACAAACGAGATCCTACTTATATGGCTTCCTTATATTAAAATCCAAATGTGCTATTTCGAAAGTATTTTACAGGCATTTAACATTTTTTTTCTTCATTTATTATACTTACCGTAACAGCCTGTGAATGTCCCACTGCTGCAATTCAATGCTCCCACTGCTGCAATTCAATGCTCCCACTGCTGCAATGCAATTCTGCCACATGTGTACTCCACACATGTGGCAGAATTTCAGTGAAATTAGACACATGCAGTTAAAACACGAGATGAATTATAATCACAAATTCAGCACATGAAAATTCAGTGGTGCTTGCCCGGATGTGAACCCACGAATGGATTAAGATTGATGATTAAGATTCACGCGTTCTTACCACTAAGCCATCTTGGCTAAGCATATTATACTTTGTAATATTTAATTTTATTATTATTTATTTAGTAAGTAAAACAAGGAGCCCGTAAAACTGACGGCTGAGCTTTTACATATAATCTAATATATAAAAATCTCGTGTCGTGATCGATTGACGAATATTTATACCGTATTGATTAAAAAATGCACCGAATAAAATCCTTATTTTACCCGTACGAAGTCGGGACGGGCTGCTAGTTATATATATTTCTAAAATGTTAATTAAATTACAGATAACATATTGAGATTTAATGATACAAATTATCTAATCTTACACATCTGTTAATGACGCTGAACGGCCGATTACTGAACGTCGCCCCTTAATCGTTCGAAGATAGCACGTATCGATTTTACGAATTTCGTCCTAAAATACGAACTGTAATCGGTCTACGTGTCAATTAAGCTTTAAATCAGATTCTAGACGCATAAGTAGCTACTATGAATTTATTTAAAAATAAATTAAATTCGAAAATGGAATGTGGTATTTTATTCCAGATTTTTATAAGAAAAAATAACTCAAGATACAATTAAAATATAATTTATATACTAATTTCTGATCCCTAGAAACCGTGTAATTATTCAGAAGATAAAATATCATATTAGGCTTAATACGAATATAACTTAAAAAAAGTATTTCTGAAAAATATTTTAATGTAAGAAACTTGTAGTTTAAACTTATACTGGTAGCATCCATTTTTATTTCTAGAATAATTTGTGACTTTCAGTAGTAACGAGATTTTTTTTGTAGTATAGGTAGGCGGACGAGCATATCGCCCACCTGATGGTAAGTGGTTACCAACACCCTTTAGACATTGGCATTGTAAGAAATATTAACCATCGCTTACATCACCAATGCGCCACCAACTTTAATACCACGGTTAATCCTATTTTACTAAAAAAAACTGTATTCCCTTTAAATAAAAGGGTTTCTAGACTAATCATATACTAATGAAAGTGGCAAGAAAAACAGTACTGTAAAACGGGGTGAATAGGGATAAAACTAGAAAAGTTTTTTTTTTATAATGTTTATTAATGAAGATATTGTAATTTAATGGCAACACTAATAAACTTAGTAGTTGCATACATTGGTCTTTTAATAAAACATCAACCAAACAAATTCTTTAATTAAATCAAATAACTATTACTGAGATCGATAGCCAGCGCCACTGGAAGCATAATTAATTTACTTCAAGGAGTTTTCTCGTTATTTCCAACCTCATTTCATATCAGTTCATCCCTCTTCGGGTTTTCACGATCCTTTCTAAGGAATAAAACAGAAATGTATTTATAATCTGTAATTGTATAGTTACTAATAAGGCTTATAAGATTATAGTGCGTCTGTCACGTGGAGGCTTCGTTCGGGACGTTAAAGTTAAAAAAAATGTGTCGTGTGCACGTATTTATTTGTCTATATTCATTCTCAATATATAATAATAATAATATCCTGGGACATTTTTCACAGACGGCCATCTGATCCCAAATTAAGCTTGTACAGAGCTTGTGCTATGGAAACCAGACAACTGATATACTACATATACTATTTTTCTTTTGTACTTATATAGATAATTACACCCAGACTCAGGACAAACAGACTTAGACATATATATAAATCTCTGAGTAATTTTGACAGGTATTAACTTATTGCTATCCCTTTTTATGTTTGGAAATTAAAAAGAATAAAAAATTTGGTTCAGAAAACTCCTTATAATAACAAATTAAGCACATGAAAATTCAGTGGTGCTTGCTCGGGTTTGAACCCACCATCGATTAAGATTCACGCGTTCTTACCACTGGGCGGCCATCACGGCTTTTGATGTGTGTATTCTTGAAATGTTATAATTATAATGGTCACTATCTGACTTTTCATTTGAGTACAAAAGAATTTGCTTGTTTTTTATTGTATGATAATTGTTGAAACTTGTGAACCAATCTTGTCTTATAGGAAAGATGTTTACTAAAAAATACAAAACAGCACACAATCCTGTTCGGGTTTCTGATCGGAAATAATATCAAACATTCAATCTCGAATCATCCTCGCATTCAAGGAAGGAAGGCCATCGTGGGATGGCCGGCTTGACTACCCGCGTCGAACGGGATCCCATCAAAATCTTACATGATTATTTATAGTAAAAACTTTTATACTGTAGATAGAATATAGAGTAAAGATTTTCATTTTTTTTATACTTGCAATTGCAAAAATTAGTTACTGCGATTTGTTTTGCGATTGTATTCAAACAATACACAATTATATATAAAAGAATGATCACTTTTCGTCTAATAGGAACATTAATTATATTTTTGTTATAAAAATTAAACCAATAAATTTAGTGTCTTATCATACACGTAACAGTTTGACCCGTGGTAGCTTTAAAGTTCTAACTTGGGGTTATCAGTGACATAATCGCCAAATGTCAATACTTTATAAATTACTAGTAGATATTAATATAAGTGCATCAAAAAATTCAAGAAATTCTTAAGCCGTACATAGTAGCTTTTATTCCGATTTAAAGTATTAGTAAGCTAAATGCAAAACTAGTTCTATTAAATCACTGAAGCAAGAAGCAAGCAAGCAAGCTTCAACTCTTCGACTACTTTTCTATACCTAACACCTGCAGCTCCCTCCCCTTCCCTAAGACGCGAAAGCCACGAATGAAAACTAGTAGTCTAAATATTAATGGAAGAGATCCCATTACCATGGGATCCTTAAAAACTGTCCTTCTGCAAGGACAGCTTCTTGAAGAAGCATACCATCTCCTACCGGTTCGTAGGAGATGGTATGCTTCTTGCAAGGACAGTTTTTAAGGATACAAGTGACTTCATACTAGGTGGCTGATTGCTTGGTTCGTCTTCCACAAAAGTCGTGTAATGTCTTCATCTTATTTTAAGGCTATCTCGTAATCCAAAACACCAAATTACATAGTTTGTTTGTTCGTCTTGTTCGTTTGCCTTTTGCAGTCTGTCGAATAGTTTGAATGTGATCTAAGAAGCATTCAAGACTTACTTCCGTAATAGCCTGTGAATCTCCCACTGCTGGGCTAAAAGCCTCCTCTCCTCTTTTTTTGACGAGAAGGTATATATATATACACGAACTAAGGAAGAAAGAAAATCAATAAAGCCTTAACAAGTATGATATTTTTTTGTATTATAAACTAATTTTTCAAATACTATTCTCACACACTATAAAGAAAATATCGATTATCGAAATTAAGGAAGTAAATTAGGACAAACGGAGGGTGAAAAGGTCATTTAGGCCATGGACTTAGTGAACGAGTAGAAACGGAATTTATATTTTAAAATAATTAGTCTGAAGTATAAATTTGTATATATTTATTTGTTTAATTTTTCTTTTAATAATTATGTTAGATTAAAAATAAATGTACTTTATTATAAATTAACTCTTACGGGAATTACTTATTATTTAAACTTATTCTAACATACGTACTGATTTTCATCAAATGAAACGCGCAATTAAAAACGGTTTCATTTGACAATGTAAGTATAAATGACTAATGTTCCTCTGAACGAATTGTTATGCGGTAACACTCAATAATCTCAAACTACCCACTTTCATAGAAAATAATAATTATAGTGTACAAGTGTATCCGAAAACACATGTGCAATTCCTATTCTCTCAAAATAGTAGTAAGCGTGTCCGATGAAACGACGGATAAGAGTCTGAAAGAGACCAGGTGCAGGACCAACGATTTTTTTTTTATTATTTATAATAGATAGGATTGGAGAATGACTCACTTGATACATTGGATGGTGCTGAAGAAATCTTAAACTTACTTACATCGCCAATGTGCCACCAACGTTTGAAACAGAAGCACGGAAGATGTTATGTCCCTTGTGTCTTTAATTACGCTGATTCATTCACCCATCAAACCAGAACACTATAGTAGAAAAAAATTAGCAAAGTATTGATATTTAGCGGTAAAATAAGTGATGAATACGTAACTACGCAGACGGGTTGGCACCAAATAAAAGCAATGGCTTAACGTGCTTAGCTACAACTTAATAATGTTAACCTATATATAAATTAGTTTTGAAAATATAATTATTATTTAGCATCGTGTTATGTACATTTTAAAAACAGTTATGTACTTCAGCGATATTAAAATAAAACCGCTATCGCTTTAGCACCGTCCCATACTTTCAGTATTCCGCTTCATACAAATATTTTTCATTGTTAGCTCCAATATTAGCGACACACGTTTCAGCTACAAAACATATTATATGTACATAATAGTAGCTATGTATATATGTGTGTGTGGTTTTGAAGATTACATTTACATTGCGAGAATGTGTGGTGTTTTATCATCACGTAACCGCTTAAAGTTTTTTCTTAAATAAACGTAGTAGCTATTTAATCCTCTTCAGTAGTAATAGTAATTTTAATGTTTTTTATACGGAACTCAAATGGACAAACGAGAAATGGTAAATATTTTTACCACTGCACCTAACCATGAATAATTTTAATATGTATCGCTCATTGCTTAACTGTAAGATTCTTTATTAGTATAACGATAATCTTTATACATTTTACTGGCGGTAGAGCTTTGTACAAGCTCATCTGGGTAGGTACCACCCACTCATCAGATTTTCTACCGCAAAGCAGCAGTTCTTGGTATTGTTGTATTTCGGTTTGAAGGGTGAGTGAGCCAGTGTAATTACAGGCACAAGGGACATAACATCTTAGTACCCAAGGTTGGTGGCGCATTGGTAAGCGATGGTTAACATTTCTTGGAATGCCAATGTCTATGGGCGATGGTGACCACTCCATCAGGTGGCCCATATGCTCGTCCGCATTCCTATTCTATGAAAATATAAAATGAATGAGTATACCTTACAATCTTGGGGCACCGAATTCTAAAAGAGATTGTTGCACACTAAAAACTCTGCTATTGACCCAGACGAGCTTGCACTAACCTTATCACTATATAATAATACGATGACTGCCTCGTTGGTCTATTGGCTAGATGTAATGCCGCAAATCTCGAAGACCTTGGTTGCAACTTGGTTCCAACTTGGCTGCGAAGATACTCAGTAGCAGTAGCCTGGAAGTTAAAAGTGTACACTACAGTGAGTGATAGTCACGCTTAACACGCGTGCGAAAACAACTATGTATACAAAATATTGTATTTTGTATACATAGTTGTAAGACCTCCGCACTTGTAAGACGATATACTTGCAAGATTGCAAAGTGGCCGAGATTTTGTGACACGAGGTTAGTAATTGCACGTAATCCTATAGCGGTGACATCATGGCGACGCGTGGGTGGTAAATTGACTATACTTCCATTTCGTGCATTGTTTTGTTAGTATTTGCCCATCCTATGTTTTAAATGTATTATTACGAACATTACTTTGATATTCTGATTTTTTCAATAGTTTTTTGAATGCAACTACAATTATATCTTATTATAGAATGGTCTTTTACACATAAATACTTTGTATACCTTTGTCCAGTAGACAGGGTTTGATGCTTACATATCTAGGTCAAGCCAATGAAGCAATAGTAGGGTAAAAAAGTAAAAGTAAAGTAACAGCCCGTAATTATCCCACAGCTGGGCTAAAATCTCTCGTACTTTAGAGGAGAAGGTATTCCACCACGCTGCTCTAATGCGGGTTGGTGGATACACATGACAGATTTACATTCGCCACATGCAGGATTCCTCACGGTGTTTTTCTTCTATGGCGACCATGAGATGAAATAGCCACATAAAAATTCAGTGGTCCTTGCCTGCGGACTCGGCATCCTTGGCTTAGATTCTTGTCTTCAAACAACTGAGGCATTACGGTTCTTATTAGGGTAATATAAGGTCGACGAGCCTGGTGGCATAGTTGGTGGATGTTTGCCTTTCTCGCCGAAGGTTGTGGGTTCGATTCCCACTCAGGACAGATATTTGCATGAACGTGTCTGGTTGTCCGGAGTCTGGGTGTCTTATTATCTATATAAGTATGTATTTGCAAAAGAAAAATAGTATATGTAGTATATTAGTTGTCTAGTTTCCATAGTACAAGTTCTGTACAAGCTTAATTTGGGATCAGATGACCGTGTGTGAAAAAATGTCCCAGGATATTATATTATTATTATTATATAGGATACAGGAATTATAAATTAAATCTATATACCTCCATACATTTACCTAAATTTATATATTTACCTACTTTATCTCAGTGGTATTTTTTAACTCTCATTTTATAAGTCTAACATATGGCCACCGGAATGCGGATTACTTTACACTTTAAAAAGAGAATCGGCAAGAAACTTTACAGATTATTCGTATATTGTCAAACATTTTTAGTTTCTCCATGCAAACTTCTGTGACGTGATTGTGTGAAACATGAAACCATTCATATTCAAGTACTAAAAATGAATCAGATTCTTAAACATCACAGAGTAGTCCGTTTTAGACGTTCGTCTTATATACGTTTTTATTCGACGATTTCGTATGTGGTTGTGACGAGTATTGTAACACACATATACGTATTCGAGCTCCTGTAAAAAATACCGATAGCAAAATATGCAGCGTTGTACACATACCTCAGTCAGGTTTTTAAACGGTCCCGAGGATACAGTGCGAACATAACCCCCAATAGCGATGGAGACGTGAATAACTTCTGTGCGAATGTGCACTCTTAACACAAATTGCCACATCTTTAGAGTCGTAAAATATGATATAAACGTCGAGCTAGACTTGAATATAAACGCGTTCAGTTCTGAGCAATACACGTCGGTAACACGATTTTCTTATAATATGAGAAATAAAATATATCACCGCCTGATACTTGAATCGAGAATTTTATACAACTTCAGAATAATGTATGGTGCACATCTGCGCGGTCATATGAAGAATCACTAGTAGAGCTTTAGCTACACCAGCGTGTTTAAGCGAATATCATGTATCTAGTAGTAATGTTATATTCACATTATTTATTTGCATTTCGTAATTACAAATTTTATTAAAATCAAAGTCATATCATGATTTTGACTTTGATTTTGAATTAATTGAAATAGCTGCAACAAGCACATTGATAATTCCCAAGATTGTACTCCTAATTCCGGATGTATACCGGGAAGAGCCGACAAGAAATTCACTAGGCACTTACTCCATCTCTCCGGTGATTAAATAACATAGAGGTACATATAGGTTGAAAATTGTTGCCGATTATATAAACTTTAAACAAACAAATGATCTTCAAAGCACATATGATGTACATACACATATTTACACCGCCAAACAGTTACTTAGTATTCTTGTGCCGAGATGGCCCAGTGGTAAGAACCCGTGAATTTTAAACGACGATCGCGGGTTCGAACCCTCTAAGCGCCACTGAATTTTCATGTGTTTAATTTGTGTTATAATTTATCTCGCGCTTGACGGTGAAGGAAAACATCGTGACGAAACCTACATGTGACAAATTTCATTGAAATTCTGCCACATGTATATTCTACAAACCCGCATTGGAGCAGCGTGGTGGAATAGGCTCCAAACCTTCTCCTTAAAAAGGGAGAGGAGGCCTTAGCCTAGCAGTGGGACATTAACAGGCTGTTGCTGTACTGTGTTCCGGTGACAGTGTAATTACAGAAGAGTCGTAACATCTTAGTTCCAAAGGGTGGTGGCGCATTGGCGACATTAAGGAATGGTTAATATTTCTTACAGCGCTAAAGTCTATGCGGTGGTGACCATCAGGCGACCCACTTGCCGGTTTGCCTAAATAACACAATAACAAAAGCCGCAGTTGATTTACTGGTTGTTTGTTACTCATTAATATATACTCGTATTGCCTTGAACTTAATTAATTATAAAACTAAAGTTCATATCTTCACCCATAGACTTGTACTGAAAGAAATATAAAACGTCACCGACGACAGAATCAAGGTCTTTTGTCATTACATTACACAGATTTTTTAACCCTTTAAACTGTCACACGGTAATACAACTATTGCTATTTAAAAGAAGAATTATTGTTGAATTTGTCGCACGCAGACTGACATGTTAAACGCTCGACCACCAATTAAAATCAGAGTTACCATTGTATCGTGTTTATTCAACGTATAAATAGTTTGAATGTTGAATTAATTTTATTATAATATAATACAATATTAACAGCATAATCGTGACGCGTTTGAAACATATTTACGTAAAATATTTTCGTTGACGTACAAGCCCTTGCGTTTAGTAACACGCGACATAAATTTAAAAAAGCTATAATTGAAATGAAACGAAAATACCACCCACGGAAGTACATTACAGGAATACTAAGTAAACCACAAAAGGCTTTAATAATGTTTATAGCGAATAACGTCCGTCACATAAAATTTCTAGCAATTTATGAAGTGGTCTCATTTCGGGCAATAATTATATTTATTGTGGAAGCAAGTCTCGTTCTTTCACTAAAACTAAAATTGTAAACTAAGTGATACTTCCCCGGATTTGAACCGCGATAAAGATCCACGTGTTGTTTCCACTAAACCATCTTATAAATACATTTAACACTTTTGTTGATAATGTTGTCTTTAGGTCTTAAAAATTGTTTGATCGATTCGAATGAAAATGCATATATATATATATATATATATATATATTATATATATATATATAAATTCGAAATGTAAACTGTCAGCCATTTTTATTAACACGTGCGAACTAAGCAACACCAAAACATTGCGGTGTACCGTACGCGGCCGCGCGCCGCCTCCTGGCTGCGGCACCGTGCCGTTATACGGTGACCGGTGCCGCACCGTAGACATGGGTCCACGCTCTTAATGGCATTGTTATAATAAAAGGTATTAGTTACTGTAGTGTACACAGATCTACAATAATGTATTAATTAGTATTTTATAATATGAATATACATATATTATCTGTGTATCTATTCATCTGTCATCTCGGATGACAGATATCGCGGAGCGCGGGAAAATAGAATATTATATTGGAATTGGCGCGAAGTGAAGACAGTGTATGTGCATAGGGAGCTGATATATAAATATGACTTACGACTTGAGTTAAAGTACGGTAAAAGGATGAACATTTCAGTAATACATAAACACACTCACTTTCATATTTATAATATTAGTTAGGATTCATTTTATTAATATGGTCTGTGATATATTTTTTTCTTTCCTTTATGCAAAGGCAAATAGTTATACAGACATGATTGTTTATTTTTCAAGTGAAAATATTATTATGTGTCTTACACAAGACTAGCACTTTCGCGTATTAGTGGTAAGAACGCGTGAATCTTAACCGATAAACGTGGGTTCAAACCCGGGCAAGCACCTCTGAATTTATGTTCTTAATTTCTGTTTATAATTCATATCATGCTTTTCGGTGAAGGAAATCTGCATGTGTCTAATTTCATCGAAATTCTGCCACATGTGTGTTCCACCAAACCGCATTGGAGCAGCATGGTGGAAGAAGCTCCAAACCTTCTCCTCAAAAAGGGAGAGGAGGCCTTAGCCCAGCAGTGGGACATTTACAGGCTGTTACTGTTAAACGTTCGTCCACCCTAGAGTCGTAGCGTGATGTTATAAAGACAACAATAAATCATTTTCATATCAGGCTAGTCTTGATATTAACAATCAAACTAAGAAATATGCTCTTCTACTGTAAATATTAGCTTAGATTAAGAGATTGTCTAAGTTCGATGAGTGCTAAATTATAGAGCTACGAAATGTTTATATATTGTCAAAGAATAAAAACATTCATTACGGTACGTGCATTAACCTCAATGATTACATCGTAGTGTACACAAGCTAGCAATAAATATCCACAAATATAATTCATCGAACTTCGTGGAATATGTGGTGCGGTAACGACAGCGCCATTTGCGCTTGAATTTTTTTGTATCGACCAACTTTGGTGCCAAATGCGAAATAAATTATAGCTCAGAAGTAACGATAGCGCCATATGACACCCTATGTCATATTCCAATGTTTCAACAATAACTCGAACCATATATATACATATATTATTCAGTAGTCCTCGAATAAATAGATAAGCTTTACGTTTTCCAGAAATATAATTGCCGAAGAAAATAAAATATTAAGTTCCTTTGTAAGAAATAGATGAATTGATGGAATTAAGTTATAATAAGTTGTAATGTATTAACAATTTTCAAGTTCGACTAGCTACCCGTCTCGTTTTAAGGGTTCAAATAATATGTTTTATTGAAGAACGAACATACATTTGATTTTTGTACCAGAAACACCAAAGACATTCATGACAATCGGCTGAATGGTTTAGGGACGCATAAAGGACAAACATAATAATAAACATTGATTTCCTCAAAATGAAGACACAACGACAATTATTTAGATATATATTAAAATACAAAAATAATCTAGTTATATATTATTGATAAGTAAAATAGCAAATAAATGCCTCATAACCGCGTGCTCTTAGGGGGCTTTGAGAAGCAATTGGAACAGATATAAAATCTATAGCACTACGGATATACAACTAAACCCCGATAACTTAAAACAATGTAATGAATTGATGATAATGTTTTCTATTTATTATTTTCAGAAACAAGCA
Source organism: Nymphalis io (assembly GCF_905147045.1). Lineage (NCBI taxonomy): Eukaryota > Metazoa > Arthropoda > Insecta > Lepidoptera > Nymphalidae > Nymphalis > Nymphalis io. The sequence continues at coordinate 2,898,611 of NC_065910.1, read as the reverse complement.
ATGCTTGTAAGGCAATTAGAAGAAGAACTCCGCCTTCGTATGCGCCAGCCCGCTCCTGAACTACAACAACAATTAGAGGCGCTTTACGCTGAAAACGAACACCTTCAGAGAGAGATAGCAATATTAAGAGATACTATTAAGGTAATGACAATTTTATATTTCCGAGGATGTTAGAAGATACAACCATCTGGAGTTCCGTTGTAAGAACAATATGACATAAACAGCAATACATTTAGGTCTACTATACAGCAAGAATTGGGTTTTCATATTACTCTTATTATTTACAGTATATCCGAAATTAATTTTGAAAGTCTAATATTCGTAAAAATATACAAAAATATGATATGACTTTATGCTTTTCATTCGTTATATATTAATCTTGAAACGAAACGAACAATTATTTTGTTAATAAAAAACTTTGATCCGAAATACTTTCTATTATTAAGATCTGCGAGAATCGTGAGCTAGTAACATACAAAGTTAAGTCACTTATATGGTTTAACTTTTAACTTTTCAATAGGAATTGGAATTGCGGATTGAGACTCAGAAGCAAACATTACAAGCGCGAGATGAAAGTATCAAGAAATTATTGGAAATGTTGCAAAACAAAGGAATGGGTACGTGGTTATGTTTTAATTTAGCAACGAAACACTTAGAAACTGATATTGTCCTCTAATAGTACATAACGATGAGGATACGTAACTGGGACTTTTTCCAGGTAAAGAAGAGGAAAGACAAATGTTCCAGCAAATGCAAGCAATGGCACAAAAGCAGGTGATTGTCGTTAAATTATTGAATGTCGTGTTGCATGCTTACCCAGAATAGACTTTTTTCGTTTGAATATTTATGTCGTTGGAAAATTTTCTATTCTGCGGCTATTATATATCCTACACCGTGTTACTTAGCCGTATGTTCTGCACGTCACTGCTTTCTCATGTTTATGTAACAGTTATTGTATTTCACATGGGCGTTTTGTTTTGTGATACCTTTATCAAACACTGTCTCTCGTAGAGTTGCTCTTGATAGTTTCATTTCATCCATTTGTCTCCGGCCGAATGTGACTGTCGCGTCGCTTGTATGTCGCGTCGAGTACATTGTGTACAATCGACCTGTTACTACTCTTTTTCTCTGGCTTCATTCGATTCTGATCAAACTTTCGCTTTCTCTTCACGGTCTCTATTACACTTCGAGCTTGTTCCCCCTGAGCACTTTTTCCATTCTTATCGATTCCTCCACCTTCACGTCGACCTTAACGGACGATAGAAAAATATCTAAAAATGAAACCCTCCGATTCGGCCTATACACAACAAAATTAAAAAAAGAGCGACACGAACACCGACTCACGACATTGCATGTTTAGCTCATTATGTCCCCGTCACATGAACCCTAGCGAAGACCGTCTCGTGTAAATTTCATTGGTTCAGTTTGAGCAATCATTAAAATTTGTGTACCGCCTTGACCTGGGGCTGCGCGGGCTCGGCGGGAGGGCGGGAGTATTAGCAGCGCAGCCCCAGGGAGGCGCGAGGCGAGTAGTCGGGTGGCGTGTAGCGGGCCGGGAGGCCGGGCCGGGCGGCGGCGCGGCTGACCGACTGGCGTGTGGCAGGAGCTCAAGGCGACGGCGGACACGCTGCGGGCGCTGCAGGCGCAGCTGGAGCGTGCGCTGGCTGCGGCTGGGCTGCCGGGCGGCTCCGCGGGCGCCACGCTCACCGCTGTGCTCGAGACCAAGGAGGCGCGCATCGCCACGCTGGAGCGGCAGGTCGCGCTGCTCGAGAGCGAGCTGGCCGCGCTCGGCTCCCCGCCGCCGCCCTCGCTCGCGCCCTCGCACGCCTCGCTATACGATAAGGCCGACCCTCCCTTCAAGCGACAAGTAAGTTTTCTGCTGAACGACGTGCGCATCACCAAGGACGGGCGCATGGTCGCGCCGCCGCGGCCGCGCCCCATGCCGCGAGCCCGCGCGCCCCGTCCCCACTATAGCGCCACCACGCTGTGACCGAGCCCCGCCGCGCGCCGACCGACGATCCCGTGTCAATTTATCGCTTTAAGACCGATCTTAGCCGAGTTGTCGACTCGAAATATTTTTGTGTAACTTGTTCATTGTTAGAGCTATTTTTAATTAAAATATAAGAGATTATATTCTTGAACAGTCGATTGATATTTTTGTTAAGTAGGGTTCTAGGTGCGATATTTTAGATATATAAAATTTATGGTTATCGAAACGTGTGAGATTACGTTAACACCAATTTGATGGTTTAGAGACTGTTAAATAAAGACTGTTGAGGTCGTATGCATCGAGCGAGTTCGGGTGCGTTTTTCTGAAATTCCTGATCTAATCATATTCCGCTTTCGGTGTTGATCGCAATTCATCGTCCAGTATATAGCTTTGGTCCCGTGCCACTCATCACTAGTGTAGCTCACACGACCCGGCCTCTTCATGTAGTCGCCATGTTCACAAGTCTCTGCCACAGTATCGGTAGATAAATGTATCACAACGTAGGCGCCCGTGCATCGTCGACATTTAATTCTATTAGATAATCACCGCTGGCAAACTTTCTACTTGTGCTCATTTAAGCTTCAATGTTCCATATGTTCTAATATTAGATAAATTGGAAAGTTTTCCAGCGTTTGATGTACGTTTTTATATATTTCATTCGATTTGATGAATTTTTGAATTTTGTCTAAGTGTGGATTATAAACGTGATATTGTGCATGTAAAAACATTTAAGGTATATAATATGTCTTCCATGGCACTAAGTTATATAATTGTTAGATGCTGAAAATATTTCTTTATTAACGATTACTACTAATGAGCTTGCGTCGCTTTATCATTGATACTAACATCAACTTAGCCCTTCTTTTGGATGGTCTTAACAGTTTTGAGAAGTAGATTAAATTTAACATCGATATCATTTCCGCCATCACTATTTTGCCTTTGTAGATAGATTTTATCTCGTTTCAATTCGTCTTATTTTCAATTCAATGACTAATCTTATGATTGAATTTATTTAATTCTATACAAAATTTCCTGTGGATGGTGGTTGAGCAGTTGGATGAGTTTCGTCTGGAGATACAAAGGCGGGACCAGGAGATCCTGGCCATGGCGGCAAAGATGAAAGCATTGGAGGAGCAGCATCAAGACTACCAGCGTCATATAGCCGTCCTTAAAGAATCGCTTTGCGCTAAAGAAGAGCATTACAGCATGTTGCAAACTGACGTAAGTTAAAAAATGATGCAAACACAGAAATGATTATTACAGTATGTATGCCAAGTATATGTCAACGTAAAATTGTGAGAGCAATTAGATTATAAGCTGTACAATAATTCGGTAACATATATAAGCACTCTTTGATTTTGATTGATTGGAAAACTCAAGAATTTTAACAATATCTTTGGAGTTTTTTTTATATACTAAGAATAACCATACAATATTTTCTATCCGATCTTCTGTCATTTTCTAATCAATTTCTTTAACTAGGTGGAAGAACTTAAAGCTCGTTTAGACGAAAAGAGTAGAATGGTAGAGAAGAAAACAGCAGCAGCCCTTGCAGCTGCTCATGAACTCGCAGAATTTAGAGATCACTCTGAGATCAAAGATAGAAAGATAAACGTGCTGCAACGAAAGGTAAATAGATGCTGTATGAGACTATGTAGATAATATTATATACAAAGCTGGACTAGTTCTAAGTACCGCTAGATTTATTAGAAACTAAACTTATTTTACTGTATATGGTGATTCAAATCTATTTTAAGTTTTGTTTAAATTTTTGGCTGTAAATATAATCGAATCAAAGATATACAGGCTTACTTATAATCGTTATTTAGTGGGTGATTAGTTAAACAATGCCGTGTCTTCTTCTTTCGTATGTCAAATCAATAATGACAAAAAGGGAGAAATAAGTGTTTAACTAATCTATTGCTAAACAAGCTTTCAAAGACAATAATTTTTTGGAACATTCCTATCACTAGTTTTTCTTTAGATACGATTTATGCTTAGGCCTACAAGGCACTGACCTGGGGGGTCCGACAACCCAGACATAAATAATATAATTTGCCTCTAACCACTTCGGAATGGGGTTGAGAGCTCTCCCTCTTAGTGCCTAGAGGCCTTGAAACTCTAAGTCCAGATCTAATTATATTAGAATCTAGAGATATTTCTTATTTAATTTGTAAAATATGTTTTGCTGTAATTTTATTGGATATATTCATTCCATTTTCAACAATGAAATCTCATTGCATATAACTCTAAAAAAGTAATTTTCACTAACGATACTACTCTAGTCTATTATGATAATATGTATAAGTTGCTATGTTTTTATTTTATAGAATTGTTATTTAGTTATATGTTTCTATATTTATATAATTAAATATATGCTACCAATTATATTTATGTTCGTTATTTGTTTGTGCAGTGTAATAAAAACCTTTAGCTGTACTTACATTTTATATTAGAAAATTGAATATTATTTTAGTTAAGTTTTTCTTTTTGTAATTATATTTAAAAAGTTTATTTATTTAACTTTTTATTTTTCGTTATAGTGCTAGTGTTTTTTATTATTTCAAAGGTATGTTTACTTTATGTTATTGTTATTATGCTTTAATTTATATTGTGTTGCTCTTGTTTTACTGGAAAAAATAATTAAATTATAGTTTTATAGTGATTACAAGAACGAATTAATTTTAGATTGAGAATCTTGAAGATCTTCTGAAAGAAAAAGATAATCAAGTAGACATGGCCAGAGCTAGACTCAATGCCATGCAAGCCCACCATTGCTCCTCCGAAGGCGCCCTTTCCTCCCTTGAAGAAGTCATTGGCGATAAAGAAAAGCAAATTCAACAACTTAGAGAACAGAGAGATAGAGCCGAACACGAGAAAAATGAAGAGAGAGAACTACATGAAAGAGAAATAGCTGATTACAAAATGAAACTTCACGCTCTCGAAAGTGAAGTGGAAAAACTAGGAGCTCGATTGGAAAGAGCTCAAGCAGAAAAAGACAGGCTTGAAGCTAAATTAGAAAGCTCTCAATCTGAGCTCGGAAAGTCAAAGGCTGAGTTAGACAAAGCTGCAAGTGAAGTTGGTCGATCTGGCGCTGATTGGGAAGCAGCGAAACAGCGCTTAGCTAGACTCGAACTTGAGAATGAACGCTTGAAGCATGAGTTAGAGCGATCCCAAACAACTTTCGGTAGAAGTACATTGACAACATCTCAGGAATTAGATCGAGTCCAAGAGAAAGCAGATAAAGTGTCGGCAGAATTGAGAAGGACTCAAGCAGAGCTAAGAGTCACACAAGCAGATGCAGAAAGAGCTAGATCCGAAGCTAGTGCGCTTCAAGATAAACTTGAAAAGTCACAGGGTGAAGTCTACCGCCTTAAAGCGAAACTTGAAAATGCACAAACCGAACAAGACAGTCTGAAGGAAGAATATGATCGGTAAATATATTGAAGTGTTTTAATCATTAACTTTGTTTGTTTCGAAATAATTTAATTGTATAACAATATTCATATCATACACCTTTATTTAATTTTACCTTTATTTGATTGGTTATGTGTGGCGTTATTTATGTATTTATAAAATAGACGGATGGTAAGTGGTCACTACCGTCCATAGATATTGGCACTTATATCGTCAATGCACCATCAACCTTGGGAAATAAGATGTTATGTTCCTTGTGCCTGTGGTTACACAGGCTTCAAGTATTACTGTTTGGCGAGATTCTACCAAAACATAGTTCAACTTTTCTATTTTGAATATATAATATTATTTAAGTAATTAGCATTATATAAATTATAAACTAACAATATACTTGTGTTTAATCATTAATTAATATCGTTTAAAAAGACTAATTTACATTAGATCGATTAAAGCATAAAGCAAATAAGTCAAGACTTAACGTCGGGCCCGGTCGTCTCAAACGGTATCACAACTTTTTTTGTCACACATTCCTTATGTAAAACGAATTTTTAACGATCGCACAATTTTTATATTTATTTCCATATATAGATTTATATATAAAAATTGTATTCTGATACTTCATTTTATAATTCCCTCTAAGTGTAGCTTTGAAAAATTCGTAAACTCACAACACTTATTTTATCTTCCTCTAGTGTCCAATCATCTGTCAGTCGTCTCCATTCCGAACGTGACAAGGCAACAGCAGAACTAGACAAGGCAAGAGAAGAACTAGAAAGAACTCAAGCTACTCTCGGCAAAGCGCAATTACAACAAGACAAGCTACAGGCGTCTCTTGATTCCGCACACTCAGAGATTGATAAACTTCAAGAAAAGTTGGACAAATCTGCTGTTGAAGTGAGAAAGGTATGTTGCAATTCTGCACTTAATATAAATAAGGTACTAATAAGTTATTTGTTATCTATAATATAATAGCGTCCCGACATCGTCGGTAAACAAGTTTTGTTTTTTTGTTTTTCTTCCTGGAATTCGATCCACACAACACACAAAAACCCATTCAACACACAATAAATCACTAAAATCGATCCAGCCGTTAAGAAGTTATGAACGTGTGTTTATGAGATTTTCTAATACACGAGAGACAAAAAATTAATATAAAGATAATAATGAAACAAACCACACACATTAGTAGAATTTTAAAAGTTAAATGAAAAGTCGCTTAAACCAGAAGAAATATTACATTTCAATCTTGCTTTAGTGTCAGCTCACGGTGGCATTATTATTATACTACCTATTTAAATGCTAATATTTTTTCAAGTTTAAGTAGTTGAACTTCCCTGTTACTTTAATTTACAAGGTTAAAATGATCATTAGCAATAAATATTATCCATTAAGCAACTGAGCGGCAGTCTGTTGTAGCGATTCAAATATTTAAAATTCTTATTCTTCAACAGTTGCAAGTGGATCGCGAAAAATCAGCATACGACTTCGAGTCCCTTCAGTCTCAACTCGACAAAGCCCTTGGTCAAGCCGCTAGACTGCAAAAAGAGAGAGACACTGCTCAACTAGATGCTGATCGGTTTAGAGACAAGCATGAGAAAGCACAGGTACGTTTATAACTAAAAAATTTTTTATATTTAATATTTTTTTTATAAAAAACGCAAAAATGTAGACTTCGTTAATGTCATCGGTCTGAAGTGAAAATCAAGTAACAGCCTGTAAATGACCCACTGCTAAGTCTCCTCTCCTTTTTGAGGAGAAGGTTTGGAGCTTTCACCACACTGCTCCAATTCGGGTTGGATATACGGCCGATTTTCTGAAATATTTTCCTTTACTTTATAAATACAAATATTTATAAGTCAAAAATCATACATACCTGTAGGTTTGTGATACTTTTATTAATGTGATATTTTTATTGATACAAAGTCTAAAAACATTTTACAATACTATACCTAGTATAAGTATAAATCTAATCGCTTCATTGTTACGTAGACGCCCATCCATTCCAAATTCATTATAAATTCAGATAGTTTTGTTTTTAAGTATTTTAATACTTTCACTTGATACAACAACCAATATGCGAACGTAGCTGCGGGCGAAAACTAGTATTATAAATGCGAAAGTGACTTTCTTTGTTAAGCTTTAACTTATTAACTGCTTAACCGATCATTATTAAACTTGACGTTGTCAGGGGTGCAAAAAAAGAGCAAACGGTACGTTACAGGTGCGCCCCACACTCTTTACATACGGGCGAAGCCGCGTACAGAAACTAGTTATTTAAATAAAGAATTTAAAATTTAAAGTTAAAGTACAATGCGAAAATTATTACTCATATTATATAATGCAAGGTTCGTATTCATTGAAATTTATTAAGCAAAGTTTATGTCGTTTGAATGACATATATCCCGTTTGAGAATTAATGATCCACAAATTTTCTATGGAGTCTCATAACATATTCAAGGACAATAGCAGGATCCTTGTAAAACTTGGCAACAACAACTGCTATATATCATTGCAATGGCTGTGTTACGTCATTCCGGACATATTAACCCAGACTGAAATGTCTAGACACAACGGCGCCATCTTTGTAAACGCTGCATGAATGGTCTTATTTTATCTGTATTCTTTTAAATAATGGGTTATAACCAAATATTATAATAAAGTCAGTTTTGATAACTTGCAAAAAGTAATGTTAATATTTTTGTTTATAATAATAATTTAATTTGTTGTTTTTTTTTTATTATATATATAAACAGCACATATTTAACATGTCAAACAAGAGTTAAATTTTCAAAAATCCTTCCTTAGTGCTGACCTACTATGAAAAATTGCAAATTTTAATGCTGCTAACCCCAGCAGTTAGGGCCGTCGTGGCGTTGATATGTCAATCAGTCAGTTATTCTTTTATATGGATTATTAATCTTAATAATTACACTTATATATTTAAATATTAATCGGGATGGTTACTACATTAAATTTTAATTTTATTACATTGCGTTAGGGTTAGAGGAGCGGATATTAGATAAAAAAGTGTGTCCATCCTTTTAGTTCAAGCTTCCTTCATAACAAATTTTTCCATAATCGGTTCAGTTGTTTAGCCTTGAAAGTATAAAAGACAGACAGAATTACTTTCGCATATATATTAGTATTGATAATGTTAAGAGCTTTAAATGAAATAACATATTCTAAAAAATAGCAATAATATTAAATAAGGATGACTTTTCAATCATTCTTGAAAATTGGATGAACACAATGAAGCCTCTTTCAGTGATAAAAATCCTAGGTCCTTTGTGATCCCATTTATCCAGTCCACAATCTATAACGCTGTAATCACTACCCAACTTCATACGATTGAAAGATTTTTATTATTATTTTTATTTAAAAAATCTTTGAACCCTGTCCAGCTAAAATATCATCAAAGCCATTTAGGAGTAAGTCGGCTTCGGTATAGATTTAACAAATTACGCACTGATCGTTGGAAAAATAAAGATAAGGCTAATGTCTTCTGTAATTAAACTAGAATTAATATTGACTCGCAATAAAGATCTTCGAGCCAATCGATTGCTTATTCTAAGTACTCCCTAACATTTAACAAACACGTACAACAATATTGATAATTTTATCAAATAACGTTTCAAGTGACAGACATCTTATTCTGCAAATATATTGTTATATAAAATATAATTCAAAAGTCAAAACTTAGTAGTTACTCCCTTTCATTGATAAAAAATTTAGTCACGTTTTTATTATTTTTTATTTTATTTGATTTACAGTATAGGTAGGCGGACGATGATATGGGCCACCTGATGGTAAGCGGTAAGCCCATAGACATTGGCATTGTAAGAAATGTTAACCATCGCTTAAATCACCAAGGCGCGGCCAACCTTGGGAACTGGATGTTATGTCCCTTGTGCCTGTAATTACACTGGCTCACTTACCCTTCAAACCGAAACACAACAATACCAAGTACTGCTGTTTTGCAGTAGAATATCTGATGAGTGGGTAGTACCTACCCAGACGAGCTTGCACAAAGCCCTACCAGTAAAGTCATAACACAATCAATTATCATAATCACGTGTAATAATAATATACAAACCAATGAGTTTTACGACGATTGCACCTTAGAATGAAACGATCGCCGCCAGGCTATTTCAAATAAAAAAATATTAATATGTTATTGTGTTTTGCCTATGATTGTAAAATATGACATATAAAAAAAACCGCCAAGTTTCTTTTGCCGGTTCTTCTCAGCTCTGAGTTGTTTATTACGTTACTTAGGAAAAATTGTATTGAAATATTAAAATATCTTTACCGAAAGCCAATCAAAAAAAATATATATATCGTAACATTTTATTCGAAAAAGCTTAAAAAAGCCGAGATGGCCCAGTGGTTAGAACGCGTGAATCTTATCCGATGATCGTGGGTTCAAACCCGGGCAAGCACCACTGTATTTTCATGTGCTTAATTTGTGATTATAATTCATCTCGTGCTTAACGGTGAAGGAAAACATCGTGAGGAAACCTGCATGTGTCTCATTTCATTGAAATTCTGCCACATGTGTATTCTACCAACCCGCATTGGAGCAGCGTGGTGGAATAAGCTCCACAACCTTCTCCTCAAAAGGGAGAGGAGGCCTTAGCCCAGCAGTGGGACATTAACAGGCTGTTACTATAAGACAAAATGTTTATTTCTTAAAAAAGTAATTTATAACCATGACTGTAAATACATTTTCGCGTAACACATCCCATGAAATTAGAGACTGTTAATATTTATCAAATCCGATCCGCCATATACAATAAATCGACCGTAAGCTTTCATCTCATTTATGTTAAACGTTTAAATTAAAGTCCGATGTGAACTTTGTGTCTAAGATCAAGATACCGACCGTTCGGAAATGAGATTTTCAAGGTTGCTTGAAGCAATATCGTTGTTTTGAACATTTTTAACGAGATTAAATAAATACATTAATTAGATTTATAACTAAAAGTACAAAGACTGATCACATATAACGTATCTGAGCTACTATAATTTAATCTTCTGTCTCTTGCAGGCTCTCGTAAGTCGTGTTCAGAAAGAAAGAGATGCAGCACTAGCTGAAGGTGCAAGTTGCCGCGAGCGTGCCGAGGCTGCGGCTGCAGCAGCTAATAGAGCAGCTAGAGATAGGGACAGTGCTGCAACTGAATTAGATGTACTCAGAGAAAGATGGGAAAAGGCACATCAACAACACCAGAAATTAACGGTTAGTGTTTAGGAATACGTATTAAACAACAACTTTGACTTTGACTGGCCGGTTGGCGTGGTTGGTAGATACTTACCTTTCACACCGAAGGTTGTGGCTTCGATTCCCACCCAGGACAGACATTTCTGTGCATGAACGTGTCTGTTTGTCATGAGTCTGGGTGTAATTATCTATATAAGTATGTATTTACAAAAAAAAAGTAGTATATGTAGTTAATCATTTGTCTGGTTTCCATAGTACGAGCTCTGCTTAGTTTGATATCTGATGGCCGTGTGTGAATAATGTTATTATTATTATTTAAACTTGTGCAATGTGCCGGATAATATGACTAATTTAAATGAATATAACCATAAAAATGAATAATTATTAAGAGTTATTTTCTAACTGTTGTTAATGACAATCATTGTTTTAGATGGAAAGAGACGATGCCCTGACAGAATTAGAAATACTGAAGGAGAAACTTGATAAGGCCCTATACTCTACACAAAAGACCATTGAAGAGAAAGAAATTGCGCACAAAGAATACGAAAAAATGCTTGAAAAGTATGATAGGTACATTCGTTTAAATGTCGTCGTGTGTTGGTGGCGATTCATGATAGAAATTCTAAAAATTAATTTAAGTATTGAATGGTTCTAATGAATGTTTTATTTATTTCAGATCCCAGAATGAAATCTACCGTCTTCAAAACAAGATAGACATCCTTGAAGCCGACAAAGATCGCCTTGAGTTGGAATTGGAGAAAAATGTTCATTTATCAACCAAATCTAGGGAGGACGCAAGGAAGATGCAAGACGAACTTGCTAGATTACAGGAAATGTATGACAGGGCTTCATTACAACTTGGAAGAACTAAAGAACAAGAAGAGAAAGCTAAAGAAGATATGGACAGACTAAGTGTTGATATTGAAATGGTACGAGAACGTTACGAAAAGGGCCAAATAGAGCTACGAAGATTACAAGCTGAAAAAGAAAAACTGATAGCTGATAGCGAACGTTTGCAATTCGAATATGACCGAGCAATGACTCAGTGTGGCAAAGCTCAAGCGTCGAATGAAAAAACTCAAGAGGAAATGGCAAGAGTACAATTAGAGCTTGAAAAAATGTACGACAAACATGACAAAGCATCTTCAGAATTAAGAAGAGTTCAGGCAGAATTAGATAAAGTTAAAAACGATGCAAGTGGAGCAAGGGAGGAAGCCGAAAGATATGCAGCACGATATGGAAAATATCATGATACTAAAGAAGAACATGAAAGAACTAAGCTGGAGATGGAACGTCTACGCACACGACTAGAGAAGACAAATCTAGAATTGGAGCGAGCGCGGAAGGCTGAGGAAGAAGTAACCCGTCTACGCTCGGAGCTCGAACGCGTCGAAGGCCTCCGAGGTAAATACCAATTCGAACAGGATAAATGGAGTACAGAAATAAATAGACTTCAGTCTGAGCTTGACAAAACACGTGAACGCTACGAGACGTCACAGACTGAAATTCAACGACTGCAAAGTGAAAAGGAACAAGCTGAAACTAAATTCCATGAGTTAAATATACAGCTTGAACTTTCTAAAAGTGAGGTAGCTAAGTTAAGTACAGCGATGGAAAAACAACGTACTGACCTTGAACGGGCTCATATTGAGTGTGAGAAATTTAGAGATCGGTGTGAGAAATTAAAATTGCGTTCAGAACAGTTGGATAAAGATAATGAAAGACTCAAAGGTGAGTTGCAACAGATCGAAAGGATGAAATTACAAGCTGTCGCTGGCGACAAAGCAAGAACTGAAGACCGGCTAGAAATCGAACGTCTTCGTGACAAGTTGGAAAAGGCTATTCAAGCTAGAGATGCTACAGAAATGGAAGCAGGTCGCTTAGCTAAGGAACTTGAAAAATCACAGATGCATTTAGCTAAATATCAAGAGACCAATGAAACAACTCGCGTAGAATATGACAGAATGACTAATGAGTTAGGTAGAATGCACGAGCGTTTGGAGCGCACAATTCTTGAAATGCGTCAAATCGAACAAGAAAGAGATGCACTTAGAGTTGAGATACAAAATACTAGACGTAATGTTGAACAGCAACAGAGAACTCTAGATCATAGAACGCAAGAAACTTTAGTGAAATTGCAACAAGAATTAGCGCAATCGGTAAGAGACCGAGAAAAAATGGCATCCATTTTAGAACAAAGGGATAAACAAGCAGATGCAATTGAAAAACAAATAGTTAAACTAGAGGCAGACACAAAGCAATTGACTATCGAACGTGATCAGTTAGTAGCACAGTTAGAGAAATCTCAGGACATGTTAGTAAATTTCCAGAGAGAGCTAAATTCATCGGAAACAGAGCTTCAGAAGCAGCGTGAAGAAGTACGAAGATTAAAAGAGGAACAAAGAAAAATAGCGCAAGACTCAGAACGAGGCGCAAAATCTGTCATTGAAAACAGAGATAGAGAGATTGCGAAGCTTCAACAACAAGTTCAGTCTGTTTCCAAAGAAAAAGACGCTTTCAGGCAAAGAGCAGAAAGAGCAGAAAAAGATGCACAGAGAGTTGGTGAAATTGAGAAATGGAAGGCTGTTGTCGAACAAGAAAAAACTAAAGCCATTGCAGCAGAAAAAGCGTTGTCAGAATGTCAACAGCGCTTACAATCTTTGGAGAAACAATTCCAGGCGCAACATCATCAATTGCAGCAGCTTCAAGCTCGAGGACCGTCCGACGTGCGTGAAGTTCAAAAGCAACTTGAAGCAGCTCAAGCAGAGTCGCGGTCCCTTGCCGTGGAGAGGGAGCGTTGCCAGTCGCAGCTCGAGATGCTCGTTCAGGAATTGGAAAAGAGCCAGGTCAGTTGGAGGATAGCCCGAGCACGAGCGGTTGTCGGGACGGCAATGCGTGGTTAAATCGAGTTTGAAACAAATACTAACTTGGACATATAAACTGAGAAATATAATATCATTAAGTATATCAAACTCGATTGAACTTTAATCGACTCGCGTGCGTTGTCTGCTTAAATCATTGCACCGGTGTTATGGAGTAGATGTTTTGATTTCGATGTTCATACGTTTAATTTTTATTTGGGATCATCATCGCCGGTTGTCATGTACATAACTGTTGTATAGTAGCATGCCTCCCACGGCCCGCAGGGCATCCTCCAACCCCTCATTATAATTATTCGTATTTATTTTATTAGTTCCATCATCGCAACGTTTTTGGACGACAATTTCATGAGAATGTACAAAATCATATTCGAAAATGCACCAGACATTGCAAATCACTTGAGCACTCCGTCCACACACAACCCTCACTAAGTGTTGTTGTGTAAAATATTCGGTGCAAATAAATGCATTAAAGCTTTAAATGATTACGTGGTTGTTATATTTTCTTGTCTTTTTCAGCTGTATCTGCTATTCAACTCTGTACTTGTTCATGATCATGTATATTAAAAATTGTCGAATAAATTATTTTGTGATTGAATTTGCTGCTGTGAGTGATTATATTTTGCCAAGTTTATGTAAAAATTTCGCTTCTGTCATGTAAAAGTTTCGCTTTACAAACTATATTTTAAAACTGAAATAATTGCAAAATCTAGCTTAAAAATTACTTGATGCTGCTGTTTACTTCTTTATGATCCTCCTTGAATGAAATAACATTTTGTGTCATTTCTTAACATTAAAATTTTGTCGACGACAGCTCGATCTCCGAGAAGCGAACAAGAAACTCCAAGCAGCTGGCAATCAGAACGCCAAAGCTGGGGAAGATACCGCTCAAGCTAGAAAACAACTGCAAGAAGAATTTAAGAAGTTAGAAGACGCGAGAAAACAATTTGAAGAGAATAGAAGAATGGTTGAAAATAAACGAAAAGACGTGGAGGAGAAGGAGAAATCACTGACGGAATTAGATCGACAGTTAAAGAAACGGAAAGAGCAAATGGACCAAATGGAAGCATCTTTGAGGAAGGTAATTTAAGAATTAAGAAATGTGATAAACAACTCATAATGTTTATATTAAAGAAATGACATTACTAGCGAGTTACAAGTGCTAGTGTATGTGCATGATCACTAAATCAATGCAATATTTCAGGCTGGCGGCAGCGCGGCAGCAGTTACAGATATGAATCGCAAACTAGGTGAGACACAGAAGGAAGCTGATCAACTGAAGCAGCAGCTGAAGACCAGCGAGGAAGAGTCGAAGCGACTTGCAGCGGAGACGGAGCGGCTGCTGCAGCTGGTGCAGATGTCGCAGGAGGAACAGGCTCAGAAGGAGAAGCAGATAATGGATTTGCAACAGTAAAATTTGAATCATTTTTATTTATATTTAATCAAACAAATAGACTATACGCAACTATTTTTTTCATTACAATAAATTTTATTAACAAAAATTTCAGATCTGTGCGAAACCTTCAAGCCAAACTGAAAAGTCAGCAACAAGCACAAGCACAAAGAGAAGAGGTTATTTCATATTTACTTACAAATATTCTAATATTTAAAGAGATCATTTTGTATTTAACTATACTAATTATCAGCCAAGTAAGACGTATTGACATGTCTTATCATTTAGCATTAATACACTAATTACTTTTTTCATGCTGCATTTCAGGCCGGGCCCGCTGGCTTCCTCAAAAGCTTTTTCTAAGTTAGTTCTTCTCACCAAGACTGTCGTTTGTTTATTTTCTCTTTCCGTTAAGCCGTTTACTTTAACTGAATCATTAACAATTCCGTGAGCGACCACTCCAGATTCCACGTCTTTTGTTAATAAAATTATATCACTAAGCTTTACAATTGCAATTCGTATTAAGTAATGTTATTAAAATTTGTATTGAATATTATAATGAAGTGTTCAGATAATAATAAAGTATCATCTCTTGTTGATAACCAGAAAAGAAAACCATATATACAGGTTTTTGAATTCAGTTCATTGTAACCAGCACACAACTTTACTAAGGTAATTAGTTTAGCGATATTTTTTAAGTGACGTTTAATGAAAAAAAAAATTGAATAATCGTGTTCAGCGGGAATTATTTTTTAAGTATAAATAAAATAATAACAATTGTAACACTGTTAAGTATTCAAGTACATTAGTAGAAGAGTAAGTTGTCCACTAGTCGATGTTACCAGCTTTCAATCTTGTTATGCAATATATCAATTGACTATGAATAAAAGAAAATCTATGTTGACCTTTCTCGAGTTATTTTTGAGTTTATATTGTTGAAATTTTGTTAAAAGTAAAGGTATTTCGTTTTTTATACTTTTTTTTATTTTTATTTTTTTTTTTCATCTTTCACCCCTTACGTAGGAAATAACGCGAGCGAGACAGAGCGAAATCGCAGCTATCAGTGACTTAACAAACACATTGAAAGAAAGAGATAAGCTTAAAACTAAGCTGGAAGAATGTAGGATGAGAGTTATAGATTTAGAAATAGAACTTAATGAATCTTCGCTTATACTATCCGAAATACTTAAAATATCAGACAGCCAAGAGCTTAATAGCATAAAGAAAAGCAAAAGTTTTTTCGAATTACAAAAAAGCGGTAAGGTAGTGGATAGGCTAGACAAGGGTACGCTAAGCAGGAGCTACAACGACTTGATGAATATAAATAGAGACGATAATATTCAAACGAATATATATAAACTGACGAGAAAGATAGCCAACCTGACGAAAGAAATCGAAGTAAAAAATGCGAAAATTATTGAACAACAAAGATGTATATCAATTTTAGAAGATGCATTGAGAGAAAATAATAATATAACGGAATTCGAACAACTATTGGCCGTAGTCAGAAGCAAAGACGAGAGAATAAATGAGTTAGAACAGATACTAAACAAACGACCAGGTGCAATGTGTACCGTGTATAACGACAAACGGATATTGGAATTAGAAGACGCTCTTAAAGAATCATTTTTGATAGCAGCGGAGAGAGAAAAGGTTTTCTATGAAGAAGAACAGAAGAGAATCGAAACATTGCAGAAGGTAATTAACAGTTTGTTCAAATTAAAACGTCGTTAGTTGGACTAACGGTAAAATTCATAGTCGTAAAAAAAAACTAATTATTTAATAATAAATCAATATAATTGGCTCTGCACAAAACTTTGTGCAAGCCTGCACGTCGTTCAGTTCCGCTACCGCCAAATAGCAGTAATTAGTATTGTTGTAACTTAGTTACCAAGGTTAGTGGCGCATTGTTGATTTCTATGGGCGACGATGAACACTTACCACCAGGGACAATATCCCGGTCCACATACCCATATTATAAAACAAAATACCAAAATATTTCTCATGTCGTCACTTATTTCAATTGTTGATTTATTTCTAGTAAAAATAATATCTTCTAATATATAAATTTAACTCATTTCAGATGAAGAAGATGGAGCAACGAGTCCTATCGTTACAGAATGCTTCGATAATGAATTGTGAAACGTGTTCGACGGTGCTGAGGAGGCTGAAGCGACTTGAAGAAACTTATCAACGTTGCCGAGCGAAGAGGCAAGCAATATTGCGGCATTTATCCTATGTTATGTAAGTACTGCTTAGAATTTATTGTAATTATAATATACTTATTTTTACCCTTCTTTGAACTTCTTTGAAGTTTATGCTTGCTTCACAGCAAATTTCAAACAGGCAGACTCAGTTACCTTTTCATTTATATATTGGTATAGACTTTTCGATCAATTAATATCTGTCAGTAATGAGTGATTATTATCAAATTTAAATTAAGATTAATAGGCTTATATGAACAAAGATCCATCCAGAATTGAATTCGACTCATGCAAGCTGCAACCTGCTCAAGCGATATATTGCTTTTCTACTAAGCACCGGAAAAATAGATTTACATTATTTCTTAGTCGGCGATAGCCATCATGCGGATAAATGAATCCAATAATTGAATAATTACTCTAACAATTAAGAATAATTTTCACCTCTTTAATAGAGATTACATTAAATTATTTCCCCATTTTTTGTAAAATATATTAATTTGTTCTTTTACAAGTGACTAAGAGACTGTTCGGCAAGTTTAAATATTATTCTTTAATTTTAGACAAGACTTATTGGAGGGAGCAATCAGTGAAAAGGACTCTCAAATAGCCGAGCTTGAAGTGAAAGGTGTCCTTCATGAAAATGAGACAAAAGCATGCGATGTACTTAAGGACGAAAAAGAAAAACTGCTCAATAGACTTAAGATTGAGGTATAAATAAAATTAATATAATATAAATACGACGTGCCATATATAACAAAGCTATACATATAAAAAAATAATAATGGAAAAGTCAAGAAATGTCATCTGACAATATATATTTTAGTCATTGGTTGACATTTAACAATGTAAAGAGTTTGTACCTACGCTGTGTGTCGACGTTCAATATTAGTAAAAGCAGAAAACATTTAATTATATTTGATGAAAGATACTTTGACTAAAATCTTTTAAAACCACTAAATTGTCCATGGTCTAATCCCAATATCCTTAATTAGATAGTATTCGCCACACTCCGTGTGACAATTATCACGGAAATTAGCGTAATTACTTAAATAAATAAACCAAAAGACAAATACTTACAATAACGCAATAATAACGTAGTATGATGATGTAACCCATTACAGAATGAACGAATAGTGGAGTTTGAAAGAGAATCGAGCGAGCCAGAACAAGATGAAGGTACTCAACCAGTGTTGACGCTCGCTGACGACCTCATAGCCGCCTGCGAAGATAATGTAATAGTTTGGGTATCGTTTACAAAGAACGTATTGAGAATGGGAGTGTTTCATAAATTCATTCCATTCATTCTCAAATGACTACTGTATGAGCGAATGAGCGTCGTTTAAAATAATATGTGAAATATTATTTCCATTCATTCATTTAGATATTTATTAGAAAAATTTAATTAATACATCATTTCATATCATTAATATAAGGAGTGTGATTTCTAAACTACCTTTGTTGATTTTGTTTTTGTACTTACAATGTTTTTATCTGAATTAAAATTTAAAAAATGCTCAAAATCACATTTAGTTAACGCATTCTCTCACTTTATTCGAATTTAATCAATGCCGAATCGCTATGATAATAAATTGATAGTTAAAATGAACAATAACCACCGATTCGGACAAGAAAATACCCAGATCTGAGAAACGCGATAAAAGAAAATTCCGACATACGTAAACACAAAGACCTCGTATGTGTTTTTTGCGGAATTTATTTCCAGAAATATTTAAATGCTATATTTGGATATATATTTATAGAACAGTAGCAGAAGCTTACAATAATTTACTTTTCAGCCCGAAGTGGCCTAATGTTATTTTTTCAGCTTCTTCTTTTTTATGTTATAGGTAGGTGGACGGGCAAATGGGCTATTTGATGGTTAGTGGTCACTTGTGGTGTGGTACTATAGACATTGGCAATGTACAAAATATTGACCATTTCTAACATTGCCAACGCTCCACCAACCTTGGGAACTAAGATGTTATGTCCCTTGTGCCTGTATCCGAAAAGCAATCATACTAATTGCTGTTTAACGGTAGAATATCTGATGAGTGGATGGTATCTACCCAGACGGGCTTGCGCAAAGCCCTATCACCAAGTATAAATATTATATATTTTGACGAAACTATACTAAATACTTTTCTCTAATATTTAAATGTGTCAATAAATATATGAGGTAGTATAATCTTGTAAAATGTTTCGAACAAAAATTGAATTAATTATGATTGTCGCGATTGTTGATTGCAAGAACGTACTCGAATAAAATCGAATATTTTGAATATGATATTGATAGATTAAAATAATATAACTCTAATATTTACATTGAATTTATCTTCGAAACTGAAATATTGTTGTTATTATTCAAATATATTAGAAGCAAGTACTTAAAAATCCTTTAAAAAGGTGATATATAAATCAATTATATACTTTTAAACTAGAAATAATATTTAAAAAATTATAAATATACGTTTTTTGCAGGGAGAGGACATACCAGCAACTATACTGTGACGTCACAAAGCTAAGTCTTATCGTAAATATGTTGTGGCCTAGCATCCATCGCACCTCACCATCACGCTACCTTACCATCATTGCTTATCACTCCAGCCTTACCGCCCAAAAACAAAAAAAAAAACCCGCTTGCCATTTCTGAACGCGTTCAAAAATCGCGCCCTACGACCTAAGAGGTTTTGTAAATAAAGATTTTTTTTTTTAATTTTTTTATAATTATCATTTCAAGGTCTCCAATTTGACGTACCTACGTAAGTGTATATTTTTTAAACAGTTTCGATTGATATGGAACCAAATTATTCATATACCTATTTTATTATCTATAGTTAACCAATTGTTAATGAAAAAAAATGTATACCTATAGAGCAATAATTTAAACTTCTAGAAGAAATTCACACTCAGTGTCTATTTTTATCTTAATACTAGTCAAATTTATCAACGTTTTACTGCTATATATTATTTAACCTACATTGTTAAAGGATTATTGCTTTAATATATATAAATATATAAGTTATTGTTTTATTGGGTAATATGGTATAACCTATGCTCACTTCCTTCCATGATAATTACCTAATTGTTACCTAATTCTGAACTTTAATATTTAGACTCAAGCCCTATGTTAACACGATTGATTCAGCTACAAAGCTTAGCTAAATTATCTAGAAATCACGTTTATGTTTAGTATCGAATTATTAAATTGCAAATAATTAATTAGTACGTTTGAATAGATTTTTGTAATACTTTTACATATCAAGCACAAAGTATAATGAAGCCTCCGAAACAAACAGACGGCATATCATTAATTTACAATTAGCTTCATATAGGAAATGCTATTGGTGTTAAGTACGCCTGTACAATGTCAACATAAGCACTGCCTTACATTCTAAGGATTAATTGACGTTTTCATTATAATATAAATCGAGCGAACGTTTGCAAGAACCGAAAAGACATCCGCTCTCGTTGACTGGTCGCGTCGAAGTGATGTTTTTTGCGGTACATCAAAGCAATCTATCTCCGTTTCGGCAGTTAAAATTTAAAACTACAGTATTTTATAAATGTATCGTGAGCTTTTTATAAACGTATTTACAACTGTGTCACACTGTTAATGTATTACATTTGTGGTGCAATATCGGCATATTAAAAAATCCAATTTGTGAACGATTTCAATACAACTGAATAATTTAGCCTAATCATATTTGACTCCTAATAATGTATAATTAATTTTTGATTGCTGTTTTAGGCAAAGCTTTAATGCCACGATCCGTATTTCATGAATTGGATTTTATTTGCCGATTCTTAATAAAACATCGAGTGATCTCAAAATTCGCTGTTTTAATATTTGTAAGGACTATGGCCACTTTCAAAGAAAAACGCCATTATCGTAATTCTGTTTTTGACGTATAGTTTTTTTTTTTAATAATTAACTTTGTATAATTTCACATGTATTATGTCCGGTTATCAGTTTTGGGTCCAAAATGGCCATTGTCCTTTAGCGGTTAAGCTGTCAATTTAACTTCGACATTTGCGATTGTGTTTATGAGTGGATTGTGAAAAAAAAATGATTTTTGGAGTTGGCAAACCGGCTTTTTATACTCGATACATGTCGCTGAACGTAGTATGTATTTATGGTAGGTTGGGCATAGACAAGCTGCAATGTTCCGTTGATATTCGAAATTCAAATTTGTTAAAAGTTCGATATCTGTTCATTTATCTGTTTTGATCAAGGACAGAACTTTGCAGCTTAATTTTTGTATCGAATCAAAGTGTGTAGAGATTGTACGATCACAATAATTATGGTATTATATAATATTAGTTACTTGTTACATATTATTATAATGATATTAAGCCGTGGGTCGCTGTTTCCCACGTTGTATTGACGAAACTATGCTAAAAATATAAGAATACATGTTCTTTGAAAATATAATATCTTCATATAATACATTTCCGTGTTTTTATGTACAACCTCTCCCTAATGTTATGAATCTATTCTCTCTTTAAAATAAATTAAAATTAACATTAGTAAAATGCATGTTTCTTATATAAAATCATATTAATTAATGCTTACATTACATTCAATTTTAAAATATTACAATGTAACAAAGACAAGAACCTAACACTGTGAATATACAACAAAATTATGAAAGTTTTTATTTTTATTAATTTAACAAATATTTTCTTCAAGTACAAAAAATATGTAATACAATATAATAATATTGTAAGCCTTTAATATGTAAATCGGCTATATACATTTTTATGTACAGCGCCATCTATTGTTTACTAGTGAAACTTCTATAATTAATGATATGAAGTAGCTTCACACAGTAAATTCTACTTGTCCATAGATGGCGTTATAATCGAACAATTACGTTTTATTCTTACTGATTTAAAAATGAAAGGTTTGCGATATGCATATTTGAAAGGTTTTATTCAAACTCCTGCTTACATATTTGATATTTATAAAATATTTTATTTTTTTGGTGATAACATTAAAAATATAACTGACGTAGCTCAACGTGATTTAAATGTTATTAGCGAATGGTTTCTGTCTAATTTATTAACTATTAATACCAAAAAGACATCATATATGATCTTCGCGCCTAAAAATAAAAATATACCAAATCATGACCAACTAACAATTTTTAACGAACCTATAAATAAAACTGATCATGAAAAATATTTAGGTCTTATAATGGATAGCAAGTTAACCTGGCAATACCACATTGATCATCTTAAAAATAAAATATCCCCTTTGATAGGAGCACTACGTAAAATTTCCTTATGTATACCTAATAAAATTCGTCCTATTATTTATAATTCTTTAGTAAAACCTCATATAGAATATCTTATTGAAATATGGGGAACTGCTGCGAAGTCTAACATAAAGCCATTACAAACTTTACAAAATAAAATTATTAAAGTTCTTCATATATATGACGCCATCCGCTGAATTATACAAAAAAACAAAATTTCTTAATATAAATCAATTATACACTTTAAAAACCTGCATGTTGATTAGAAAAATAATAACAAATAAAACACATTCACAATTACACTTTCATAAAAAAACACATACACACTAGAAAACGTAATAAACTAAAACTTCCAAAAACCAGAACCAACTATGGAAAGAAAAACATTTTATTTGAAGGAGTTCAAATTTATGATAAATTATCAGACTTAATCATTAATAGCAAGAGTTTTCCTATATTCAAAAAACGTGTAATGGAATATGTGCAAAATAATTTATAAGTTAATGTAACCCCTACCTAAACATGTTTGTGTAATATAACTACCCGTAACATTTTATCTCACTGTATATAATTCATAAGGCAGACTTTTAAATGTACCCTCAGGCAAAATTATTGTAATTTCTTATTATAAGTGAACTTTTGTGTTCTTTATGAGAAATAAATGTCTTTAAACCGAACTGTGTCCTTCTTGAGGTTCAAGCTTGCTTCTTATCTACTAAATTTCATCAAAATCGGTTCAGCGGTTTTCCAAGGTACGAGACTACAACACAACTGAAGCTATAATGTCTACTGAGAATCCAGACAGCTATTGAGAATTACTTGACTGATAAACTAATCAACTTTCAACTGTTCCAACAAGACTTCGGGATTTACATTTACAGCCCTCACCGCTGGGTGGAGGAGGTTTCATATTTTTTTTAACCCGTACGTGTCTCCTCACAATGTTTTCATTTACTGCCGGGCTCGATAGACTATAATCACATATAATAATGATAATAATAAAATAACTTTATTCACCAAAAAGAACCAAAGACAAAATTAAGGTACAAAACCATAAAAAAAGAGCTAACAACGTGATACTAAAATTATGCATACCAAATGACGAACTCTGCATCACACTAGGCTTGAAACCTATAAACTACCCCTATTATAAGATTAGCTTATCTACTTACTATTCTCAGCTCGTTCTGAAACTACTACCATTTTTTTAATTAAGATAAAATATTTAAATTAAAAAAAAATACTACATACAATACACTACTACACTTAAAATATACAACTAATCTATAATAAACTTAAAATAAGATTCAAAAATATATTAGCTCAATATTGCAAATAAAAAAAAACTAGGCTCCATATAGAATGCCATGCTCAATTAAATTCGAAAAAAATTTTTTTTTAATAAACCGCCAAATCGAAATACTTCGTACTTCGTTCACATTCAGCATTACGCAGCTGTTATGTACGGTCAGTAAAAACGTTAATGTTAATTTTATCTTCAAATAATAATTCCTGTTCAATAACTTCACAATCATTAACGCTCTCATAGAAAACCGAGGGTATTTTTTTTAGAATTTTTAATTAAATCCGAAAGTATTTATGATATGTAACTATAATTTATGTAATAGACTGGAATACTTGAGTTAACGCGTATATCGAATTCAGTTTTCAGATTGCTATTCAGTCGATATTACGTGTATTCATTTCATTAAAGTTATAATTATTATAAATGTGTTACTTATATGATACTCAACTCAATATTTATAAGCAGATGGTTGAAAATATTATTTAAAATATAAACTAATTATTTAATCTATAGCTTCACTGGTGGTAGGGCTTCGTGCAAGCTCGTCTGGGTAGGTACCACCCACTCATCAGATATTCTACCGCAAAACAGCAATACTTGATATTGTTGTGTTCCGGTTTGAAGGGTGAGTGAGCCAGTGTAACAATGCGCCACAAACCTTGCTAACTAACGATAATCATAAGATGATATGTCTCTTGTGCTTGTAATTACACTGGCTTTTAACCAAACCAGCACAACAACAACAATATTGGGGGTTGGTCACCACCACCACCAACTTTGATTATCACTTTTAATATTCATTCATAAAAATCGTACATCTGTTTCATATTCCGATCAGAGAATATCTTCAAACACAGATGCACTTTACTCTCATAATCCAATAGGACAAGCCGACACGCCCGGAATGAGTTCAGGTGCAGGACCAACGGCTTTACGTGCTTTCCGAGGCACGGGACTGTACACACTGTCAACTTCCAGACCCCAGGCTGCTACTGAAAATCTTCGACAGAAAAACCCAATAACTTTTTTATTAGTCGGACAATATAATTAAATAAGTATATTATAAAGGTTATATACTTATCTTTATATACTTTCGTGTATTGTAATAATACTATGGTATAAATAAATAGTTACTTTCGGTTAGAATTTTTTTCGTTCCTAGTACCGAGCGAGTTCACCGGAAGTGACGCCGGATACAGGTGCGTGTGTTCCGCTCCGCGACAATATTATAATGAAACCGGTTGTGTATGATTTTGTTAACTTTTACTTATTATGGATAGAGGTTTTACTGTTCATTATTTCTGTTTTTTTTTTTTTAATCAGATGCTAGACCAAGGTGTTAGGAATGTGTCAATTCATTAAAAATTAGGCACATCATATATGGTTTTATCTGTTCTCTATCTATCCATATCGGGTATCTTCGCCCTGGCTTCCACCCGGAAGTGTTCCGGGTGGAAGCCAGGGCGAGTGGAAGCCGTCCAGGATCCTGGGGATCAGCAAGCCTTGTGACAGTGTAGGCGATTCGTTCCCATTTTAACCTAACCAACCAACCCCAAAACAAAACCCAAAGTTATGGTAGATGATTGTCATTTTCCCCTGAAACGAATTTCGGTCAAGGTGTATTCCCAATCGAGACTTGCCAACCAACACATAAGATTTAATAGTATTCCGTCCAAAAACATGTCCTTACTCTAACCTAACCTAACCTAACTTTCATAATTGTCTATGCTTTTATAGTCCAAAACAGATAATAAATTAATTTAGCTATGGCGCTTTCACACTTTCATAGTGTTACCGAATATTTGGCGATGAGAGACCGAATATACTTTTCGTTGCAATTCTAGTTTTTTTTTTTTCATGAAATTAATAACTTTCATATGTCTGACCTGAGACTTCAACCTCGGACCTCATGAACTGCAGCCGGTCAACATGGAAACAGACAAAACACTCCAAGCGAATGAGAAAATTTAGAAAGAAATTTGCAAAAGGAAGTCCGTTCGTGAAATATACTTGACTTTATACTTTTATTGTACACCATAAAGAAAAAAAAATAAAGAACATGGATACAGCCTAAATAAAAGTAGTATACAATTTTGGCGACCTTATCGCTACATAGCGATCTCTTCCAGACAACACGTTGGTTGTCTGGAAGTGTAAGTGATAACTCATAGGCTATGAGGTAGGTGGTGGCGTAATAATAAATAAATAAAATATATTGCAATATTATTTACTTTAATATTTAGTTATATTAAAGTTGGTGAAATGAATGAAAGTTGGTAAGGTTGGTGTTATGTCCCTCGTGCATGTTACACTGGCTCACTCTGTCGTTTTGCGGTAGAATATATGAGTTTAATATATTACTATATACAGTAACAGTAACAGCCTGTTAATGTCCCACTGCTGGGCTAAGGCCTCCTCTCCCTTTTGAGGAGAAGGTTGTGGAGCTTATTCCACCACGCTGCTCCAATGCGGGTTGGTAGAATACACATGTGGCAGAATTTCAATGAAATTTGACACATGCAGGTTTCCTCACGATGTTTTCCATCACCGTTAAGCACGAGATGAATTTAATCACAAATTAAGCACATGAAAATACAATGGTGCTAGCCCGGGTTTGAACCCACGATCATCGGATAAGATTCACGCGTTCTCACCACTGGGCCATCTCGGCTTTTATATTACTATATAATAACAAAAAAAGATATATAAGCTGTTTGTGTACACAAATTAAACTTATATGATTTTTTTCTTTGTAAGACACACTTATTTTGATTGAAATATTTTTTATAAAGCTTCATTCTTCATAGTGTAAAACGGGTACATTGGAACAAAAAACAAACAAAAATATCTTATATATCTAAAGATCGAACATATAATTTGTAACAATGCTTTATATGCATTTAATTTTCTAAAAAAAACATTATATGCTAACGAAATTGGAACTTATGTTCTTATATATAAGGTCTACAATAGCGTTACATAAACATTTGTTAGTTAGGGCGACCATAATCATAATATTGATTTGTTTATAATATAATAATATTATCAAAAACCAACTCAAACGACAAACAGCTTTTGACAACGTAATTGCTGGTGGTAGGGCTTTGTGCAAGCTCGTCTGGGTAGGTACCACCCACTCACCAGATATTCTACCGCAAATTGCAGTACTTGGTATTCCGGTTTGAAGGGTAAGTGAGCCAGTGTAACTATAGGCATAAGGGACATAACATCTTAGTACCCAAGGTTGGTGGCGCATTGGTGATGTAAGCGATGGTTAACATTTCTTACAATGCTCATGTCTATCGGTGTTGGTAACCATTTACCATCAGGCGGCCCATATGCTCGTCCACCTACTGGCTGGCACTGGCTCACTCACCCTTCAAACCGGGACACAAAAATACCAAGTACTGCTGTTTTGCGATTGAATATCTGATGAGTGGGTGGTACCTACCCAGCTTGCACAAAGCTCTACCGCCAGTAAATATAAATAATAATATAAAAAAATAGTATAAAAAATATTCTCTTCCTTAGGGTTCAAGCTTGATACAAAAAATTTCATCAAAATCGGTTCAGTGGTGTAGCCAAGCATAACAGATAGAATTACTAACGCGTTTTCAATCGATGTCCTGATAGAATATATTTATGGTCACCGTCGTTGCAAGCAAAAGACTAAACCTTTAATCATGCAATTCAGTTAAATTTACGAGAGCTCAAAATGAACGTAAATAAAAATTACTATAATCTCTTTTTAATCCGGTTCAGTGATTTTCGTTGATGTTGTCGCGTTTGATACTTTAATATATGATACTAGCTTTTACCCCTCCGCTACGTTAAGCATAGATTTAAGTTTTTTTTTTTATTAATTGTGCGAAGAAGACACACAGACAATAAAAAAAAATAAAAAATATATGTATAAATTTAAAAAAACAATTAATATTAATTACGACGCAAACCCGAGTGGTCGGCGTTGTTAAAAAGTAACGAAGGCTTGTGCCTACGCGCCGTCCACGATCGTCGCAGCGGGCAGTGATTTTTTGACTCGTATTACCCTCCACAAGTTATATACTTCCATCGCCCTTAATATAATTGTTTCTCTCGTATATGTTAATTATAGTTAATGCTAATGTTAATAATTAACGTGATTGAATTTATATGTATATTAGTGTTCTCCTGACTGTATTGTGTCGTGAAATATATGTGAGCGTCTGAATTAATTAGTGACTTATTTCGTTCGGTAATAGCCGTTCAACACATAGTTAAGTGTTGCAGTTGCATTTGAACTGCCATCACAACCAAAATTGTAAATAAATAAAACATATCGTTTTATATTCCAGGGCATATATTCCGAACACAATAGCTGGTCAATTATACTAACAAATTGTCACTTTATCGAAGCGTGATCGTTGCCGTTTTTCCGTTTTCCTATTCTTTAATTTAATTATTGACTGTTGCCATAAAAGTTAACAATTACGTTTGATTTTGACATAACGGTATATATTAAAATATTATCGGTTAAATTCCGATTCGAATAAATACAGATGATTCAACGTTGGATCGGAATTGAATCGGGAACGTATCGTAATCGTTATAAATTAGTAGAATTCGTCCCTAATCTTAAACTATTATATAATAATAATAACAATAACATCCTAGGACATTTTTCACACATAGCCATCTGATCCCATATTAAGCTTGTACAGAGCTTGTACTATGGAAACCAGACAACTGATATACTACATATACTATTTTTTCTTTTATAAATACATACTTATATAGACAATTACACCCAGACACAGGACAAACAGACATGTTCATGCACACAAATATCTGTCCTGGGTGGGAATCGAACCCACAACCTTCGGCGTGAAAGGCAAGCATCCACCAACCACGCCAACCAGCTCGTCTAGTATATATCTTTGTGATATCTCAATTTACAACATTTTGAAACGATATTATCATTTTTTTTTTTTATTTACCAAACAATAACAATATTATCTCATTATACACTAGAATTTTCTAAGACGGATTGTAACAATTATACTTAACTTTAAATAACATCATAAAATTCTACAGTTATATAAATATATTTAAAATATTTAGAAGAGCTTGGACACTGTCATATGTGCTTAGCATATTTTTAGAGAATCAAATTTGAATTGAATGGAAACTGATCTTGTATTCTGTTTAATCATAATATGCAATGTATTACATAAAATGAAAACATTTAACAATCATAATTTACAAATATAATCAATGCAAAAGTTTTTTTATACGACCACACTCGGCGGCTGGACGAATCTTATAAATTTAGGTACATATAAGCGTTGATTTTGTCACGGAAACAATTTCAAATTTAAAACCCTGTGACGTAACATATGACTTTTAAATAATTGCGAAAAACATACATTACATTAACTTGCATTTGTGTAAATAAATAATAATAACGTCCTCCAGACTCGAGAGAGATTAGCCAACGCAAGAGATATTATAGTGCACAAGTGTGTGCACAAACACAGGTGCACTCTCTATTCCATAACTCTCATAATCCGATGGGACGGCAATCCGACGCGACCGGAAAGAGTTCAGGCGCAGGACCAACGGCTTCACGTGCTTTTCGAGGCACGGGAGTGTACACACTTCCAACTTCCAGACTCCGTTCTGCTACTGAGAATTTTCTGACAGACTTACATCGAGCCACTAGACCAACGAGGCAGTGTACATAATATTGTGTAAATAACAGCTTTTAAAGAACCTTGCTAAAATCGTGCAAGCGAAAACGCAATAATATTTATATTTCTACGGTCATGGGTATCAAATTCGATGTCCTTAACACGAATACACAACAAATCCTGTGATTCCGTCCGCCCGAGGCGTCCACCTATTACAGTAATTATTCACATACATAAAATAGCATTTAGACCGATATGTCTAGAGTTTTTGTCCGTCTGTGTGTGATGAATTAGAGGTTAAATGTTTGTCTGTGTATGATTTTCGTATTAACGTTCCCATATTCTCGAGACATGGGTTTTTAAATACCACAAATTGGGTCAAGTTATATAAAAATATGATTTCTCGTGTTGCTGAAATAGATGCTTAGAGAATTTTAACGGTTGCGCCGGTGTTGGTAACGACACGTGTGCTAGAATATTTCCATGTTTGGTGGTAGGGCTTATGGCCATCATATTTTACCGCCAAACAGTTTTAGTTTATTATTTTCTGGTTTCCAAAGTCGGTGTGGTGAATAACGATGTAAGGGAGCGACGGTGACCACTTACCATCAGGTGGCCTAAATGTCAGACTACCTATTTTATTATTATATCTGAACAAAGCGATCCTCATAATGTTCTTCTTCAAATCTACCCGCATGGTGACATGAAAGCTCATAATCATCCGGATTTGAACTAGCGATCTCTTATGTTCTATCCACTGGGCTATATCAACTTTTTACTATGTAATATATAAGAGGTGACGTCATCGCATCGTGTGTCGGACATTTTGTATGGACGTTATATCTTATCATAGTGCATGTGTGTGTCGCAGCATCATTATACGTGTGTGTGCGTTAATGCAAGTTATGACGCTTCACACTGTATACGACTGAAACGTAACTTTGTTCATAACCGCAGAACAACTTTATTAACCTATATATTCCTTTATAATAATTATAAATTTGTAATTTTGTATAATTGTATGTTTTTTTTTATACTATCACGTTAAGTGGTAGCTGCAGTTGATTTTACTACAAGAATTTCCAGGTTCGAATCTCTCTTCCAATCCGTAAGTAACAAGCCAATGATAACTTCTGAATTCTCCTAAATATTTTAAGCATACATTACTGCTAATTACTCATGATGTTATTTCAAAATAAAGTACCTTTTGTTATAATTAGTGTTAGAAAATAATTACTATATAAAATTGTTAAAACGCTTATTGGTACATGAGTAAAAAAAGAATTACGACTCGTAGACAATCCAGTCCGTTAGCATGACTCATCATAATTATCCTGGGACATTATTCATACACGGCCATCTGATCCCAAACTAAGCAGAGCTCGTACTATGGAAATCAGACAACTGATATACTACATATACTTTTGTAAATACATACTTATATAGATAATTACACCCAGACTCAGGACAAACAGACATTTTCATGCACACAAATGTATGTCGTGTGGGAATCGAACCCACAACCTTCGGCGTGAAAGGCAAGTATCTACCAACCACGCCAACCGGTCAAGACTAATCATAAGTCATAAGATTAAATAAAAATTCTGAAATAAATACCTTAGTGCTTATTTATTATGTATCAATCTGAATACGCTCTAACAAAAAGTACTGTTCGAAAATATATATATATATTAGAACAGGTACAGCGAGCAGAATGGTCATATCGAGGTTATTTTCATACTAATGTGACCCTTAATCTATTGACTTTAGAGTAGATAATCGCTTGTAATAATAATAGCAACGCGGTCGTGTGGTCGTCACGAATGGACGTTGGCCGTTTTATTATAGGGCGAATGATTAATCTTAAACTTTTGTTTATAATTAAATTAAAACAAAATACTTTTTTGTAATTAATTTATTTAAAAACCAATCAATGTATGAAAGCTTATATATTATTTTATACTAGTGTTCAAAGTTAGGTAGGGGGATGTTGGTGTTGGGGGAAAAGGTTAGGGGGGTTCACAGTACTCTGGGAACCCTCCTTAGAAAATGGAGGCCGCATAGGCGGGCCGGCCGTCAGAGCGTCACGGTAGCATGCGAAAGCGATCCCGTGGCGTTCCACGTTAAGACGGAAAAGGTACCGCTGGTTTTTTAGTGGGTAGTCCGACGTTCGGGGCGCACTCGGCGCCTTGGACACCGGTGACCCCACATATCCCTCCACTGTTCCCGTGGGGGAAACGCGTAAATCATTTTACCAGTGTAAAAAAAATGGAAGAAAAGGTTGTGATAAAAAAACTTCCTATGTCCTGTATAGTGGCTTAAGTTTCATACCAAATTTCATCAAAATCGGTTCAGTGGTTCCGTTAAGCGTAACAGACTTTTGCTTTCGCATTTATACTATTTGATATATTTAGCTTGATAAAGTAATACATAACATAACTTGATAGTTCCATTAAGTTACAATTAAATACATCCTAGAATTAAGAATATCCAGGTGGTTACATGGTGGACTTTAATATGGTTGAGACATGTAATGTACGTAATGTGACATGTATATAAAAAGCCGAGATGGCCTAGTGGTTAGAACGCGTGAATCTTAACCGATGATCGTGGGTTCAAACCTGGGCAAGCACCACTGATTATCATGTGCTTAATTTGTGTTTATATTTCATCTCGTGCTTGACGGTGAAGGAAAACATCGTGAGGAAACCTGCATGCGTCTAATTTCATTAAAATTACGCCACATGTGCATTCTACCAATCCGCATTGGAGCAGCGCGGTGGAATAAGCTCCAAACCTTCTCCTCAAAAAGGGAGAGGAAGCTTTAGCCCAACAGTGGGACATTAACAGGCTGTTACTGTATGTAATGTACAAGGATGATATGTCATCATCATCATCATCATATCAGCCGGAAGACGTCCCCTGCTGGACATAGGCCTCCCCCAAGGATTACCACGTTGGCTGGTCTTGCGCTGCCAGCATCCAACGTGCCATGTGGTGACGGCGATGAATATCACCACCCAATCTTATCCCGTGGGGGGCTTAGAAGTCGACCCGAGGGAATAAACACCAGAGAACGGGCAGCAGCGTCTCTCTGAGTACTATGACCAACTTACTGCGATCGCCAACCCGTCTGCCAAGCGTGGCGATTATGGCATATGGAGGATATACAATGATCATATGTTAAGAGAGAAAATTCATTAAAAAAAAATGTGCGCGTCAAGGTAATCGACGATTGATGTGGAAACATGTGAGCTCGTGTACCCACCTCACACATTAACGCACACAATAACAAATCTTACGCTGACGTCATCTGACACTCGAAATCTTACGCTTAGTCGTCTGACGCTCGAAGTCACAGTTGTTTACACATCAAAAAAATATGGTTTATCTTAAAATTAATAAAACCTTACACAATAGCGTTGAGTTTTAAATAACATACATTTATTTATTATTACGATTTTTTTTAGCCTTTTGCCGTCCACTGCTGGACGAAAGCCTCTCCCATAGAACGCCAACCATCTCGATCTTGGGCAGTCCACAGTCGGTCCACCTTGCCACATGTATTTATTTACCCGCCTATATTATTAAGATAAATATTGTCTTTATTATACGTAAAACTTATTTTAACTGTGTACCTAGCAACTCTGTAACTAACTTCACGTCATACGCGTGATATCCTTTACTTTGACGAGCGCGTCCTTCAACCTCGAGGTTGCTAGGCAGGCAACCTTGGCTATGAATCTTGGCATTGTATTATTTATTTTTACCGTTGCTATATATATTAAGTACGACTGATGATATTCTGCCGCCAAGCAGTAATAGTTAGTATTGTTTGAAGGGTCAGTGAACCGGTGTAACTACAGGCACAAGAGACTTCGTCTTAGTTCCCAAGGTTGGTGGTGCATTGACAATATCAGGAGTGGTTGACATTTCTTACAGCGCTATTGTTTTTAGGCCGTGGTCTAATCATCAGGCGGCCCACATGCTAGTCTGCCTACAAGAAAAAAAAAACGTGTGCAAGAAGGTGTATTATTAAGATATTCAATGCTTAATTATGTATAATAAAACTTTTATTTAAAGTTAGTATATATATAAAGTTAGTATATATACATTTATTAAAGTTAGTACTAACTTTTATTTCATTATAGAATCTAACAAATCCTCCACCCACCGTAAACCTTTTTCCCCACCACCTACAATATGGATACCTTCAAGTCTAGAGTGAATAGGCATCTTCTAGGCAAGCGCGCTCCATTTTAGACTGTATCTTCATTTTCCATCAGGTGTAACAGTCAAGCGCTAGCCTATACATTAAAAAAAATCACCTTTTTATATAGTTTAAAAGTTACATGTATAATGTATTAATTTTGTATATATAAACAATAGGACTTTTATGTCAAAAGACTAACGTATTTTTTATTAAAAAAAAAATAAAAAAAAATAATGATCAATGATCAAAATCACACGTCCCGGTAGCATAGTATCACGCACGCGCAGAGTCCTAGACTACCTGAGTAAATTAAATACTATTCTATACTAGTCTAGATACGGGCTTTGCCTATATATATATATGTATATTCCATTTTTAAATTCGTATCTTTAATTTAATTTTTTGTTCGTGCTGTTTTTTGTTTTTTTTTTTATGTTCTATTTTTAAATTGAATATTTAATATTAATTATTTTTGTTTCTTATTTCTTTCTTAAGAATATCTGAATGTAGCTTATATGTACATATATAAATATTTATTAACAGTAACACTAACAGCCTGTTAATGTCCCACCGCTGGGCTAAGACCTCCTCTCTCTTTTGAGGAGAAGGTTTGGAGCTTATTCCACCACGCTGCTCCAATGCTCCAAAGGTAGAATACACATGTGGCATAATTTCAATGAAATTAGACACATGCAGGTTTCCTCAGGATGTTTTCTTTCACCGTCAAGCACGAGATGAATTATGATCACAAATTAGGCACATGAAAATTCAGCGGTGCTTGCCCGGGTTTGAACCCACGATGATAGGTTGAGATTCACGCGTTCTTACCACTGGGCCATCTCGGCTTTTTTTTACCATACCATATCTATGTAAATGCTGATTTCGAAAATATAGAAAACGTATTTCTACCATTCAGATCATGAGAAATATTTGTACAGCCTAAAATTGTACAAATTTTATCGGGATGGATCGAACCCACGACCGTCATTGCAGAAATAAGCTCAATAACGTAACTCTTATCATTTAGCTTAAAGAACTAATTAATAGTCGATCGAAATATATTCTTATCGCGCTGTAGCGTCCATTTTCAAATACTGCTTTTTTATATCTTTATTACAGGGCTGGAAAAAAAGCGCTTTATCGAAATACAAAATTAATTTGTTCGATAAAATACATAATTCTATTTTTGAAATTTAAATAAGAAACAAAAATAATTAACATTAAATATTCAATTTAAAAATGGAACATAAAAAAAAAACAGCACGAACAAAAAATTAAATTAAAGATACGAATTTAAAAATGGAATCATGTGAAAACGCAATCGATATTACCTTTTTCGTCCCAGCATTCCTAGGTCCGAGACGGTAAAAACTATACCTACTTAACTGTATTTATACTGTACAGGGCCGTACGAAAGTTACTGTTATCTTGGCATATCCTCTCTAGGCAGCGTCTATAAAGTATACAGTTTATTATCTCTGCCTTTACGAACAACGAAATACGCTACTTCATGTGCGCGCCTCTCCCCCCTCACTGCTATTGTTACAAAGTTCCCATAAAGTATCATATTAGAGGCCGACAATAATTCTACCTCTAGCTTCCATTTCCAACGTATATCACACGATAAATATAAAGTTATATATCTATAGAATTATATAAGATTATAAAGCGAAAAAAATGCGATTTTTCGATATATATAAAGAGATATTTTATATAAAAATGTTTGAGAAATACAACATTGTTAAATAAATTCCTTATCTCTCTGGGAGCTATTTTAAATGCGCTACTTTATGGGCGCGCGCGTCCATGTTGAATGGTATTTAGCTGGAGCGAGTAGGACGAGAATAAACTCAATACTTACTGTGTCTCTGAGCAACCCTTCGTCTTATTCCCCGTCCTTGTCTTACGCGACGGTCGGCTGCGCTCCTCTATAAAAAGCTATAGTTTCACTTGGCAATGGATTATAAAATATGTATGCGAAGTTATACGGAATTGATAATTGAGCTTTTCAAATTAATATATATATTTTTTTTATATTATAATGCATTCTAAAACGTAAACAATTATATATTGTTAATGTATAATATACTATTTTTTTGTCTTCGGCTTACATTTAGCCATGTATATTTACATTAAAAAGTTTGACTCGATGTTTTTTTGACGTGTGTATACAATACAGTAATATTCAATATTTATAGATTTAACATAAAACAAAGTTATATAAAAACCTAAAAGCCATTTCACGCGATATATCTCCCACTACATACTACAGCCGCAGCCTTAAGCCCGTCCCGCTGCGCCTACGTAGTTATAGCGCGAATGTACTTTTGCCCACTTTGAAATATGGCGCTCGACGGGCAGAGAGACGCAACTCGTATGACGAAAACGTTTGAATTATTGTGTTCTTAAAAAAAATTGAAACAATTTAAATAAAGAATTAGTCTGACTATTGAAATTAATTCGCTAATTATTACGTTTGTAAAATTCTCAGCATGCATTTTAATTTACACTAGAATTTAAATAAAATTACGGAATCGTTTAATGATCGCAGCCATTTTGTTGTAATTTAAAAAAATGCTCATATAGGTAGTAAGATAGCATAGATATACCATAGACAAAACGCTTTCGAAGTGAAATGTCTCTATTTTTTGTGTCTCGGTTTTTCTATTTCAATTCATTTATATTTAAATTAATTTTCCAAATACGACTATGAGTTTGATAAGCCATTCTATTGCTTACCTTATTAGTACCTTGGTTCTTAACGGGTTTTTTTAAGTAATGACTATGAATTTTAAAACAATTCATCACGTATTATAAATATGTTATACGTACGTTTGTAGCAATGCTTATTCTTTTATATCGATTTAATTATGTATATATATATAAGTTTTTTGTGTATCTTATAATAATATATAAATACTACTTACATTGACTTTTTTCATAAACAATTTTATTTAAAAAAACATTAAAATTAAATTTCCAAAATCGCAGATCGTCAGTTCTTCCCGTAGCGGGTGACGGGCTGTCTAGAAGCGGGCGCTTTTTTTACATCGAGAGCCCATCCGAGGAGGAAAACAAAAAAGCAGGATTTATATATTTTTTTTATTATTTTATTTATTCCCTTTTATTTCTGTATTTTATTTTCGTTAAATTTTTGCATATCGCCCTACCCTGTTATTGTTTCTACGTCGCATTTTCGCGCTCTTTCGCCATTTTGTTAAACTGTCAACTGTCATTCTTGGAGCGCAAAAATGGCGCGGTGTGTGGCAAAGGATACATCGGACAGCCCGAAGCAAGGAGGTCGTTTATAAAAATTCTAAAGAAGCTATTTTGATAGGGACCACCGGCGTTCGCTCGAGTACCTTTAGGATATTAAACGAGGTTTTTTATTTCAATTTAAGTGAGTATGTTTAGCTTCTACGGAATGAGGAGATATGTTTTAAGTTCTTTTTGTTTGTGTAATTTATTAATTATCTGTTAACCAAAATCTAAATTAACTTATAAACTTAACTAAACTACTTTCCAAAAATATTTAATTCCTTAGATTTTGATTTATATTTTACTTTATAATTTTTTTTTTAATTTAATTAATTATCATAAAGACAAAATTTTGTTTTCATTACAGATTATAAACAAAAATGGTAGCGTGGAATTAATATTAAATATTTAAGCAGTTATTGGTTTATTAACAATGCAGATTATAAACATTATATATAGTAAGCCATAAACAATGTTATGTAGCATTATAGACTCTATTTCCTGTAAATATAACATTTTCATCTAGCGTTCTTTTATCGCGATTTAATAAATAAGTACAGTATGTAATAAGCCAAGATGGCCCAGTGTTAAGAACGCGTGAATCTTAACCGATGAACGTAGGTTCAAACCCGGGCAAGCACCTATGAATTTTCATGTGCTTAATTTCTGTTTATAATTCATCTCGTGCTTTTCGATGAATGAAAACATCGTGAGGAAACCTGCATGTGTCTAATTTCACCGAAATTCTGCCACATGTGTATTCCACCAACTTTGCATTGGAGCAGCGTGGTGGAATAAGCTCCTAACCTTCTCCTCAAAAACGGAGAGGAGGCCTTAGCCCAGCAGTGGGACATTTACAGGCTGTTACTGTCTGTAATATACCAAGACTTGCATCCACGTTTAAATGTCAAATAATGTTAATATTATGCATGTATTTCAGTTGGGCTATTCTGTAAGAACAAACTCGAGACTCGTCGCAGAAAACGGTCGTGAAATGTCAGAAAGTGACGTGCGACGTTGACAATAATATTTATAACATTGCAAGAATACACGCGTCAAAATAGTACCTATACCATCGTAAGTCGGTTGTCAATATTTCATGGGTGAGTAATGAAGTGATAGAATAGCAATTCACGTGTGGAAATTGAATATGCCAAATTAAGTGAGATACTGAGGTATGAGTTTTTATTATCAAATCTACACAATCGGATGTTATGCTGTAAATGAACAAACTTCCTAGTAGGTACCGAATAAGCGTGTCTTTGCTAGCATGTGGATTCGCTGCTAGTATAAATAAAAAACAAACCATATTCGAAATTCAAATTTCAAATTTCGATTAGTTATTTTTTTTTTTACAAAAATAACATAATATAAATACTATACATATACAGATAAGCATTCAATTCGTAATACAAACAAGCCCGCAGCCATAATACAGAGCTTGTAAACAAATATACAAAAGGGTCTATGTATACGGTGTATATAATGTTCAATGCCCGAGATTATTTGCCTTCATTGTTTTAGTTTAAAATTATTATAACGTTTAATTAAATCAAATGAATATGAAAATCAATCAATTGTAATATTTGAACGTTATTAAATTTACAGAAGCGTAATGATAACTTTATAATTTACTGTATTTTACTTTAATCTATTGATGAAATAGGCAGCCTGGCGAAAGGGCCACTCAAATGAGTCATCAATGCCCATAGATATTCCATAAGAAATATTAATCATATAATACATCGCCAATGCGCGACCAACTGACTTAAGATGTTTTATCCCTTGTGCCTGTAGTTACACTGGCTCACTCACCCTTCAAACCGGAACACAACAATACCAATTACTACTGTTTTGCGGTAGAATATCTGATGAGTGGGTGGTACCTACCCACGGCCTTACAAACTGCTACCATTAAATGAAGAAGTAAGAATTTGAGTAGCTATTTTTATAGTACCTATAAAATATTTCGAGTTGCATGTCCTTTCAGTATATGTAAATATAAAGTTCAGACATACAGAGTTGCAGTGCTGTTCTCGAATAACTAACATAATAAAAATAATAATATCCTGTGACGTTATTCACAAACGGCCATCTGATCCCAAATTGCAGCAGAGCAGTGCAAGCAGAGCTTTCCATAGAAACCAGACCACTGATATACTACATATACTATTTTTTTTTTTTGAAAATACATACTTATATAGATAATTACACCCAGACTCAGGACAAACAGACATATTCATGCACACAAATATCTGTCCTGGGTGGAAATGGTACCCACGCCAACCGAGTCGTTAGAATATAAATAAAATAACTGACATCGTATCTCAATCGTGAAATGTCGAAAAGCGTCTCACTGTGATACGCTATTTTAATTCGTGTGTCCTACAAATGTTATAACAATTCGAGTCAATGTCGCATATCTTTCTAACATAACACGATAACAGTAAGCTTCGAGTTTGCATCGATAATAGTAATTCGAATGTATTATTGATAACAATGTTAAGAACCACAGAAGGACCTACAATCCCGCAGCGTCTGCATTTTTAATAATTCAATTTCAAGCTTCCTTGAGGCAGATAGCTAAGCACTACCCTGCGTATATTTTATACAAATAAGCGATACAAAAGCGATTTGTATTGATATAAACTATTAAGCCTTAATATTATGAAACATGAGCGAGTCATTTAACTCCTTAATCTATTGCAATAAGGGTGAAACTTCTGTAAAGTACTTAATACCTTTCAAAAGCATTCCATTATCGGCTTCTAATTTATTAATATTTGTCTTATGTGCTGTCTATTACACGGAAATATAACAGAAGCTTTTAATTTTCCAATTCCACACTGTTCCAGATTTTCATGACAAAAAATCTCAATCATTTTAAAAATCAAATTATATTTTAACAAAATACTATGTTACCTCTAAAATAATAATGTTCGTTCTATGAAATTGATATTTTAATTAAGTAGTTTTATATAATATCCCAATATTAAATTTGTTTTATAATTATATTAATTCAAAGACATTATTTTTCACATCCGATACGATACATTATGTCTTAATAAATATTTATTTATCTTTTTTTAAAATAAATTACCTGAAATATTAACTAACAATGATATCACGCAGTCATTAACCGTTGAGATTATTCTGTCCATATGTATCCCGTCCCGGGATACGAAGCGAAACCTCAGGCAACTACTAGAGTTCTAAATACAATTACTATCATGAACCTTTTTTTTTTAATAATTAGGTAAATACATTGGCAGTTAATAAGTATATTATATAACGGACCCTAAAACCTAAACATCACCTGTGAATCAGCGATCATTATCTGCGGTGCCCGACACGGAATCGAACACACTGCCACGGTGTAATTACACGAAATTTCACGTATCTTGAAATCGACCTTAAAATCGTTGTTTTAATATTTCAAGACCAGTATAACTTGATCTATTGAATTTTAAACAATTTTTAGTTGATTTCTTTGAGATTTTTGTATGCATATTATGTAATTTTATATATAACTACCGGAAATATATGCCAAAACTGTAGTTAAGATTAGACTGGATTTCGCAAACATCTTTTAAATTATTTATTTATATACAATTATTATATAATTCCTGTATTTTCTTCTTATATATGTTATGTACAATTAAAAAATATATCATGTACATTGAAAACAGATAAATAATCATATGAATATACCAATAAATTAAAACTGCAGTTACATAAATTGTATTTCATATAATAAATACTTAAATACATAAATAACTAAATACACAAATATTGTTTAATTCTTAATCGTTTTGCATGAAATATGTCTAAAGCTCGATGCTATAATATTTGAATAACAGAAATAATTTAACCCCACGGTTCAATTTCAA
This sequence comes from Nymphalis io, assembly GCF_905147045.1. Lineage (NCBI taxonomy): Eukaryota > Metazoa > Arthropoda > Insecta > Lepidoptera > Nymphalidae > Nymphalis > Nymphalis io. Next base: position 2,857,916 of record NC_065910.1, on the reverse strand, counting down.
CTGGTCTCAACGTGGCGTGTTAAGATCGCTCGATAAGGACATATTATAAATTGCCTGTCTGCTTGTCTGTCACAGAACACGCGATGCAAAAAACTTCGTACGGAGGTAAAATATTGTGAATTTTACCATTACATTACATAGATGCGGTATTTTTTTATATATTGTTCTGTAATATGTACTTAAACGAGATGGCCCAGTGGTAAGAACGCTTGAATCTTAACCGACGAACGTGGGTTCTAACCGATGAACCCGGGCAAGCACCTCTGAATTTTCATGTGCTTAATTTCTGTTTATAATTCATCCCGTGCTTTTCGGTGAAGGAAAACATCGTGAGGAAATCTGCATGTGTCTAATTTCACTGAAATTCTGCCACACGTGTATTCCACCAACCCGCACTGGAGCAGTACGGTAAAATAAGCTCCAAACCTTCTCCTCAAAAAGGGAGAGGAGGCCTTAGCCCAGCAGTGGGAAATTTACAGGCTGTTACTTACTTAAACTCACATTTGTATAGCATATATACATTAATTTATTGAGTACCATTTTGTAACATTTCTTTTTTTTAAATTTAATTTAGTCATTATGTAATCAAGTGTATCTGCTTGATATGGTATGGTATGTATTGATATGTCTCCTATGAATTGAAAGTGTACACATATTTTAAAAACAATATTCCACGATGAAACGTACTCGTAAGTGTGTATCCTTTGTTGGAGATCCTAAATAAATAAATAAATATTCATTATATACTTAAACAGACTTTCATAACAATTAATTATTCGCTCATGTAGGATATACAAAATTTTATCGTAAATAATTAAATAATTTTATGTAACATTTTATTTAATAGTAGTTACTGTTTCTAAATTTATATAAATCATGATAGATTTCGTCGTTTTATAAATAAACCATCAGCCTTGGATATCGTTGCAATAATTTCCAGCGGCAGCATCAGAGCCAAATTCGTTTCAAGAACAAAACCTGTGTCACAAAGCACACAGTATCAAGTTATATTAATGTTTAGTTAAATTTAAAATATTTATTACTTATTTACTTACTTATATTTATTAATTTACATATAATATTTGCCTTTTGAATTCGTCATAGAGGGTTCATTATTTATTTATTAAAAACCGTAGATTACCAGTGCGAAGAGAGACACATATAGACACAACGCTCATACATTATATCTCTTACAATTAATATCATAAATTATGCTACACTAAAAAATTCAATAAATAAATGCCTCATCTATTTCTTCGCGCGCCCATCACACGTCCTTGTACTCGATAATTTTAATTCTTATCCAATGAACGGGAATACCGGGTAGTGTTAGTTACAGCTTTTTATATACCTATTATATAGTCATTGCCTCGTTTGTCTATTGGCTAGCTTAAATGGTTCCAGATAGATTTCGCGGATCCGGTTCTCGGGTCGGGCACATGTTGATGTCGTCCTGACCGATTTCGTCCACGGTTACCAATCTTAAGGGAGAAAAATTGCGCAGGATATATCATATTGTACAAGTGTGTGCGCAAACACAGATTCACTCTCTATTCTCTTATAATCCAATAGAACGGCAATCCAACACGACCGAAAGAATTCAGGCGCAGAACCAACGGTTTTACGTGCTTTCCGAGGAACGTGTGTACACACTTCCATCTTCCAGACTCCAGGCTGCTACTGAGAAATAATGCTAACAGAAAACCCAATACCTTTTATTGAAAACAGGCCCTCGGGAACTGCCTTTATCTAGCCACAAGACCAACTAGGCAGTCAAAATAAACGTCATTATTTTTCTGTCAAGGAATTGTCCAGAAATTCTCTAATTAAATCTAAAGATTTTTCAAAATAAACATTGTTTTACTCTCGTGCCTTAGTCCTGTACTCTATACGGTCGTGTCTCACTGCCATCCCATTTGAATATGAGGGTAGGGAATAGAGCATCAGAATTGTGTTATATGATTTATCTGCGACATAATATTATTCTAGAACTTTCTGTCATTATTGATTTGTCATTATTAAAAGAAGACGCAGCATTGTTTAGCTAATCACTCATTGAACAACGATTATATGTAACACAGATTATGTATAACAATATACAATACGCTATGAAAACTCTTTTGTACCTTCAAACTGGTTTTCTAGACTATTCATGATGAATTTAATACTAGTAACTTGTATAACATCATTATTTTCTTTGTTAAATTCTTTTTGTAACTCCATAATAGATTTAGTTTTGCGATGTTAATATTATAAGGTAATAGAACAAAGACTTCTATAGAAGCTGTATTTATATGCTTTAAAAAAAACTCACCTTAAATTGGGCCTGATGGCAAGCAACTTATATCGTTGCTTTTAAAATCAAATCGCCAAACGTGCTGTTGGTGTATCTTTTTCATTGGTTTGATTTAAGTTGTTTTTTTGTTTTGGTTGGTTTCTTCAGGCAGGCAGTGTAAGAAACTAAGCTTTCATCTTCAACTCTACCAACTGTTCACCGTCACTGCACCACCAATTATGAGATCGAAGGTGTTATATTTAGAGTATTTTATTCCACTGGACATTTATCTTACAGATGATATGATAAATGAGCAGTGGAATCAATTTTCGAACACTAAACAATAGTACATAGTATTATTGTTTTGTGTTTGAATAAAATTATCGATTTCGGTTCCAAAACGCTGCACAAGTTCAACCAATATTTCGACTATTAGGTAGATTTATATTGGACAAGAAAACCGAAGGTCTCATCGTCAGCCTGAAGTCCTACTGCTTTAAATTACTGATGATTAATTTAACTGCGTTTTTACATTCTCTTACTGGTGGTAGGGCTTTGTGAAAGCTCGTCTGGGTAGGTACCACCCACTCATCAGATATTCTACCGCAAAACAGCAATACTTGATATTGTTGTGTTCCGGTTTGAAGGGTGAGTGAGCCAGTGTAATTACAGCCACAAGGAACATAAAATCTTAGTTCCCAAGGTTGGTGGCGCATTGGCTATAAGCGATGGTTGACATTTCTTACAATGCCAATGTCTAAGGGCGTTTGGTGACCACTTACCATCTGGTGGCCCATATGCTCGTCCACCTTACTATTCTATATAAAAAAAATACTAAACTTCTCTCATCAAAATTGTCTGTGGGAGATATAAGCGATAGGTCAGCCTTTGAGCACGTAATACGGTGCGTTGCATGCGTTATACATTTTTTGCTCTGTAACTCTAATGTGCTTTGGTGCTTTACATAAACAATAAAGTGTAATTAAATAAATAAACGAGTATAGACTTGAATTTATTTTTTATTAATAGAAGTATACAGAGTATAATAAACTGCTTATAAATAAATATATATACCATCTCGATTAATGAATTGATATTAGGAATATTTTGAGTAACTGTTTTTGATTGTATTATAATTTTATACATAGTTTTCATTTTTTCTCTCTATCTTTCTCTTTTTTCTTATTAAATTTGTGTTTTTTTTTATAATTTTACTTATGTTTTGAAAATAATAATAATAATATATAATGTTTTAATTTAATATTGGTAACTATTGTTCGTTAATTGTTATTATTATTATTTTATTTAACTTAATTATACAGTTTGTTTTCAAAATAAACAAAAAATCTAAATAATATTTAGATTTTACCAGAAATATAGCCATATGTGCACTTCTGTACACATTGCAAGCACATTTCGGCAAAATTCCCATCAATTTTTTGTACAGTTTTTTATCTAGAATAATACGGATACTATAATGAAGACTTAATCAGCTGTTCATTGCGCAATTACGCGTGAGAAGAAATTAATTTCCTGCCAATATGTTTGAAGTCAAAAAATGTAAAGCGAAAGAACAGTTCACGAATATATATATACACACATAAGCAAGTGCATACATATATGGTTAAAAGTACATAGACAACCTTCTACAAAAAAAAAAAACTAACTTTTACGTATTTGAATTGTGATAACTTGCATTTTCAAAAATAGAACCGATCACATTTATCATGAAAAATTAACGATTGCGTGTTTAAATTTTAACTCGGGCAAGCACCGCCGTTTTCATGTGCTTAATTCGTGTTTATAATTTAACACGTAGCTATACGAAGAGAAATTTGACGTAGTGGAAAATGTTGGCGGGATATTAACAGTCCTTTACCTTAATGCTGTAACAATAAATAAAAAATAAAAAAATATTTTTTTTATTTGTAACACACGCAAGGCCTTTGCAGTGTTACACGTTTACCATTTCCATTACGTTATATTTCAATCACGTAGATGTTATAACTAAGTATAAATGAGTATTAGTAATTATAACTATGGGTCTAGAACGATTAGGTACACAATATAGGCGGGCGATGTTTAATACGTGGAGCGTACCCCACGCGGCCATTTTTCATTCTGCTCATTATTGCAACCCTTTGCGAATCCACCCCTGTAGGGTCAGCAGAAAAATAATATTGTCATTTTCACATAAGTATAATCATTAATATTGTTGTTTTGTTGATGCAAATTACATATAGAAAATTTGTTTATGTTTATATATAATAAAAATATTTTTTTGCCTCTATACGATGAGGTACAAAAACGATGTTCGATTTATATACGGTGATCGACAAAAAAACTATATCGGTTCTTACGTCACAGTTTTAATGGGATAACTAAACCGAAAAATGGTGACGTCAGGCATACGAGCAAGCTTAAAAGTTCGTAATAGTTTTGACCTTTCAATGTAATATATATATTCAATGTTGACACTAAGAAATGGGTGAAAAGCAGGCGAATAATGATAATTATTTATATTCTGTCAAGCTATTCTGAAAGAACAAACTCGAAACTCACTGCATAATAATAATAATAATGTCCTCCAGACCGTTTTCGGCTACGGCGGTTAATCTCAAGAGAGATTAGCCAACTACGCAGAAGATATTAAAGTGCACAAGTGTGTGCGCAAACACAGGTGCACTCTCTATTCCCTAACTCTCATAATCCGATGGGACGGCAATCTGACACGACCGGAAAGAGTTCAGGCGCAGGATCAACGGCTTTATGTGTTTTCCGAAGCACGGGAGTGTACACACTTCCAACTTCCGAGTCCGAAAGCGATATGCGATATTGACTAAAATAATTATAACATTTAAAGGACACAAGCATCAAAATAGCATATCACCGTAAGTCGGCTTTTAACATTTCACTGGTGAGAATAATAGTGAGTTTGAATAAAATATTTTTATCTTTTAATAACATCTTAAATCATATACAAAAAATTGAAATTATACACTAATGTGTATAATTGATATCATTTTAATATATTTGATTTAAAAAAAAAACTACAAAATAAAATAAAATATATTAAAAATGTTATTATTCTGCGTTCAGTACAAGCGGTTTCCCCGCCGCGGGGGCCCGCAGGCATTTTTCATTCCGACTTGATTAAATCCTCCGTATTAATATACGGAACCTGAATATTGCACCATTGTCGACGTTGTTGCAAACATTGCACACGACGCTTAGAATATTAGCTTGTACGTCAGGCTTTTGCATCTCATTTTTGATTACGTCATGCATGTAGGCTGAAGTGCGTCTTGTGACTTCGCTGCTCTGCTTCTTAAAGCTGTCACCAATTATTTCTCAATGTTATATTATCGTGCATTGTTTCACGTAAATTAAGTTTTACAAAAAAATTATACGATAAGGATATTCATTTTTTTTTTCCGTTCATGTAATAATTACAGATAAAATTGTCAATTCCAATATGAAAACTTCGAACTAAATTAAGATCAAAACTCACTACTAGCCACTATACCAAAGAGGCGGTCGATAAAATTAATAATAGTAATGATAAATACAGTGTAACGTCACCATTTGTAGATGTGACTTTGGTTTAAGGGCCCGTGTTACAAGTCATCGCTCTTTCTTTTCATCATCATAATAAAGTTTCGTATTCGCACGGGTCAAATAAGAGTTTAAAAGTAACAGTCAACAAATGTCCCACTGCTGAGCTAAATCCTTCTCTCTTTTTTGAGGAACAAATGTAGACCTACAAATTTTCTGCTCCAATTAGGGGGGGGAGGGGGGTTTACGTAGCAGATTTTCGTCCACCACATGCAGATTTCCTCACGATTTTACCGCCGCCGCCTTCACCGCCGAGCACGAGATGATTTAATTATAAGCACCAATAAAGCACATAAAAATTCAGTGGTTGCCCGAGTTTGAGGTCGGAATTATCGGTTAAGATCATCATCATCATCTTTTGAATAACCTGATGTAAACAAATATCCATTATTTATCTATATTATTCAATATATATTTTTGACTGACTTGACTGACTTTGAATTATAGTATTTGCGCACACACTTGTGCACTATAATATCTCCTGCGCATTTGGCTAATCTCTCTTCAGATTGGACGCTGTGGCTGAAATCGGTCCGGCGGACATTATTATTACATTTTTGAAACCTAGTTTGTTTAATGTAGTTAATAAGTCACCTGAAGTCTTAGGTATGAATCCTCGATCGGAATCCGGAGAAAGTTCTAGAATTTTTCTGTCATGAACTTCTGGCTGTTGAGAAGTCTGTCTAAGAAGAAGAACAGGAGCAACTTGGGGTGAGGAATTGATTACACTTCCGTGACTCTAAAAGCAAGTGAAGCCGTTGATTCTCACTTTGATTTATCCGGTCGTGTTGTATTACAATTACATAGCATTATGAAAGTGACGAACTAGAATGGCACCTGTGTTTGCGCACGCACACCTGCAATATATCTCCATCGGCTATGACTTTAATGTAACCCGCCCTAGATATTGAGATAATATTATTATATAAAAAGGATAGTTTCTAAAAACATACTCGTCAAAGTATAATAAATTAAAACTAAAAAAATATTGAGTAATATCCGCAGTCGATCCCATTTAATCTATTTCCAAGAAAAAAATGTTACCATTGCAAAAAAAACTGAATATAATTAATCTTCGGACATGAAAATAATATTTAAAAAAAAAAAACTAAAATACAGTGTGAATAAATTTAAATATGAAAGTAATTCACATTAATATGTCCAAACAGAAATAAATATGTCACCAAGTCGTACATCACACGGCATCGGACGTTTTGAAAAATATACAAACGTCATAGAAGCTTTTTAAGCTATATAATTTATTCCGAAATTTATTATAGCATTTATCTTATTTTACCTTTAATATCCTACAACAATAGAATTTTCAACATTACATATATATATATCGCTTCAAAATATAAACTTGAAAAAAAATTAGAATACAGATTATTAATTTATTTTAACTATCGAAATAAAAACTAATGTGTTCTTAAGAACATCTGACAATAATGTTTATAATACTTCAGCTGTTAAAAATGCTAATATTATCACAATAACACTGGCTCACTCACCGTAATACATATGTTAATCATAATTAGACTCACCTTTATACCGGACGAGTGACGCGTTTTCTACTGGATGACCTAAGAATCACTGTCCTCAGAAGATCAAAATGACAAAACGAATGACAATTTTGGTATTAGATATTTGATTTTATTAAATCACAAACAATGAAAACACATCACAAGCTTACATTACACTCGTGATATGTGCTTCCTCAATTATAGGCAACCAAATTCATCTTATATAACTAAGTAAATGGTAATATTATTAATAATAAAATTCAAATTTTAAATATTACCAGTTAAAAATAATAATTATAAAAAAAACTAAAACCAACAAAGGTTTTTACTCCACGTAAGCGCAAAAGCTTCTCCTCAAAAAAGGAGGAGCGGCCTTAGCCCAGCAGTGGGTACAGGTTACTTTAATTTTTTTTTACTTGAGAATGGCCGACGTGGCTGAAATCCGCCTGAACATCATCAACTTTATGTTCAAACCGACACAGGGACGATGGAAATAATTACTCATTTGTTTGTCGCACTTCCAAAAAATGTAATTCCTTACCAGCTCACGTGTTCCCCTCCTCTTACAACCCGGGTTCCTTCAAACGAGGCGTGAAGAGGCATCTTGCGGGCCGACAAGGTGAAGGCGACTAGTGCAGAACATTCTTTTCGACTGTACTCGGCCGTCGTCGCGTTAGGACTCTACTACCACTTACCATCAGGTGGAGTAGAGTCATTTGCCATCCCGGCAAATATAAAAAAAAAAAATAATAATAGTTTTCTTTAAAAACCATCACATCAGATAAGAAAGTAAATGTGAACGATAATAAATGCTATAGTGTAAAACTGTGATGCAAATGCTAAAAAAATCAAGATATTATATAAAACTATAAATAAAAATGACGTGAACACCGCGTTGACAATAAATCTGAGATACTTCTAATATTTAAAAAAAACATTTATAAAAGCAGAATGAAAAATAGCGTTTAAGAAATATGGCGCATGAAAGTGTTGAAAATATTAATGTTATATTTCTTTTTGTGGTTTCCATTGAAAACATGTATCAAATAAAAGGCTGACGAAGGCGGAGTTCTACTGTCTCCTCTCCGTGGAAGAGGGTTTGGCGTTTATCCACCACGCTAGTCCAGTGTTGTTTGATTATAAGCCCACACTTATGTGACAGAATCACACTGAGGAGATGTATTTCCTGATAATGCTTTCAGCAGCAGGTGACAACTCGGTAAAGGATGTCAAAAATGAACGACGAGTTTGCAGATGCACTTCGTTATTGATCCATCAATACACGAACATCTAATTGCTTTCTGAAGTAGAATTTTTGTGCATCTTTTAATGTTTCGATTTTTATTTTATTTTATGATTCAGATGAATTATAATTCATTTGTAATTATAATTCATCTCGTGCTTTACGGTGAAGGAAAACATTGGAGGAAACCTGCATGTGTCTAATTTCACTGAAATTCTGCCACATGTGTATTCCACCAACCCGCAGCAGTGGAGCAGCGTGGTGGAATAAGCTCCATACCTTCTCCATAAGGGAGAGGAGGCCTTAGTCAAGCAGTGGGACATTCACAAGTTACGGGATGAATTATTGTAAGGATATAAGTAGAAGCGACTTCATTTGCTTAATTGTTTGTAAGATTTTCTTTGTTATTTTTCTTTACCAAAAAAAATAAGATATATATAGTCATTCGAACTCAACATATATGCGTCATCACCTAAAAATGTTATGTAACCGAAATGTTATTTACGGTGTCATATAAACGAATCATATTCACACATTATTGGTTGTAAAGTTGACTAAAAATATGCAACGATGAAAACATACGGAAAGGTATAGCTCGTTTGTATCGAATTGGTAATTTAATGTCATTACTGATGTGAAAGTCTGTGTTGCCGCGCAATTTTCTATATTTAATTATACTATTAACCCCTGGAATTTTAACAGCATTTTTTTTTATTATGGTTAGTTGAATACTGATTTTGGTTTTCGTAAAATATCTCAATATTTTTTGGAAGTACGAAACAAAATGTCATATTCCGTGGTAAAGATATATTAATAATAAAGAAAAAAGTTTAGGTTAAAAGGATGGGAAATTTTATCCTCTACAAAAAAGGTCTCTACTTTTTTTAACGTAAAACTCATCAGTTCCGAGATATTTGTAAAAGACGTTTTTCAGGACGGCGGCTAACGCTCGCGGTCTGAGATGACAAAAACTCGGTTTTATACTAACGGGGTATCCTCTAAGAAAATCCAATCGAAACATCGAGTAGCGCGATTTTATGGAAAGCGAAAGTCTAAAAATTTTGGTCTATTATTCGACCACCTTGTTGCAGTGGTAAGAACGCGTGAATCTTAACCGATGATCAATCAATGTGGGTTCAAGCCCGGGCAAGCACCACTGACTTTTCATGTGCTTAATTTATAATTATAATTCATCTCGTGCTTTACGGTGAAGGAAAACATCGTGAGGAAACCTGCATGTGTCTAATTTCACTGAAATTCTGCCACATGTGTATTCCACCAACCCGCACTGGAGCAGCGTGGTGGAATAAGCTCCAAACCTTCTCCTCAAAAAAAGGGAGAGGAGGCCTTAGCCCAGCAGTGGGACATTTACAGGCTGTTACTGTACTGTACTGTTGTTGCTCGAGCTGATATAGCTATACTATATTGTTAGAACGCCGAAGCTTACGTTCTCAAGGAAAGCATAGACTTTAATACCCTGGAACCCTTAGCCCAGCAGTGGGACATTTCATGGTTGCTACTTTCATTTAACTTTTAGTATGAGATAAGATATTGGTAATATTACCAAGCAGGCATTGCTGGTGATCCTCACTACGCCGGCGTGAAGTCCTAAAGTTATTTACGAACCAGTTACCTGCGTCCTCGATGCCGCGCATAAAGTTAAAGTGTAATTTGAAACTTTTACGATATATCAAATTATTATATCGAATCTTTGTATATATAAAAAGTTGTACCCGATATATATATTACGATTAATGAAATGAAAATGAAATTTAAGTGACCCTAATGTTGGTACACACCAACAATCAAAACTAAAACATTTTTACGGTTTAATAGCCGATTATTATTTTTTATAGTATAGGTAGGCGGACGAGCATATGGGCCACATGATGGTAAGTGGTCACCAATGCCCATAGACATTGGCTTTGTAAGAAATTTTAACTATTGCTTACATCGTCAATGCGCCACCAACCTTCGGAACTAAGATGTTGTGTCCCTTGTGCCTGTCAATACACTGGTTCACACACCCTTCAAACCGGAACACAACAATACCAAGTACTGCTGTTTTGCGGTAGAATATCTGATGAGTGGGTGGTACCTACCCAGACGAGCTTGCACAAAGCCCTACCACCAGTGGTGATGATGATGTTGATGTCCCCCTCTATTCCCTAACTATTGTTATCCGGTTGAGCTGGAAATCCGATACGACTAATAAGAGCTCATATGCAGGACAAGCGGAATTACCTATCAACTTTACGAGGCATGGAAATATGACATAGTGGTCTGATTCCCTAACTCTAATCTTTTACTGAGATTTCCAGTATAGAATATTCAAAAAAAAATTTTTTTGGTCTGTCCGATTCGAACCTGGAACCTCGGGATCTGCATGAGTTACCTAAACTTGTGGTATTTTTTTTAAATATCCTGTGACGCTATTCACACACGGCCATCTGATCAAAAATTAAGCAGAGCTTTCCATAGAAACCAGACAAGTTATATCCTACATATACTACTTTTCTTTTGTAATTACACCCAGATTGAGGACAAACAGACATGTTCATGCACATAAATGTCTGTCCTGGGTGGGAATCGAACCCACAACCTTCGGCGTGAAAGACAAGTATCGACCAACCACGCCAACCGACCCGTCTGTTAATTTACATTTGTCATAAACGCTCCTTAAATAATTAAATAATTTTGCATAATTAGTACCTTTTTAAATGATGTTATAAAACTTTTAGTATAATTTTGTTTTGAATCAATCCCAGGACTTTTCCCACGATTAAAAAAATTCATGTGATTATTTCACTCACGCATGTCTAAGTACGGTTATTATTAAAGACTCGTCCCCGACTATCGGACTCATCTCGTGCTCGGTAGCTATATATAGCTTACAATCTGATGCACTCGCAGATTCCGTCCCGCGGTTGAAGTAAAGCTAACCGATATCAAAGAACGCCGCCGCTCGTGAACGTCTCACGACCAGTAGAAGCTGTACGAATATTTTTTCATGATTACCAAGTTCTATTTCTAGCTCAGCCTAAGCCCTGTAATATTGTCACAATAAAAGTCAAAATCTATTTTCAATATAGAAGCGTTACACTTACTTATTTTCATAAATCAGTTCGGAAATAAACACCTCAGACCTGAGAAGAACCGGCGAAAGAAAGTCAGCGAGTTATTTTATCTTATATTTTACAGTTATATATATTGTCTTGTTTATTTAACTATCCACAATTTACGTGTTCATTATGACAGAGTTATCAAGCTTAGATACTAAACGTAGCCTTGTGATGTTCTTTATGCTGATCAAAGATATTAAGATGAACCATAGACAATTTATTTACTTCAAATGATATATTCCTAACAAATACCTACAATTTACGTGTTCATTATAACAGCTAGCCGGCATCGACCCTACAGGTAACCTTGTGACGTTCTAATCAAAGATATTAAGATGAACCATAGACAATTTATTTCTTTTTAATGACTACATATTCCTAACAAACACGGAGTTACGAGATCGTTGCATGGATAATATTTGTTAACTTTAAAGTCGGTTAAGCTCATTAATACAATACTCATCTAGTTCAGTGAACATCCGTTCAAGGGATGTAAGATATTATAGCCCTTATGCTTTTAATTATACTGAGTCACTTACCTAGACTCAAACCAGACGTTATTTATTCGAGAATTGCAGAGTTAACATACTTTACCGTAGAATAATTTAAGGGTGTGTGGCACAAAGGGTTTAAACAAAGCTCTACAAGGTACAATCAGAGATAAACAGATCCTACGATTAACCCATTATCAATGTCATACATATATAAATACACATTCGACAAATAGTAACTCGTTGGAAGAATTATATAAGTTATTATATATTTAAGCGTTTTCACTGGAAACATACCTAACATCGCATATATGTAACATGGCGTAGAGCTATTTGTGTTTTCATTTTAATCTTTTCCTGTGTGTATAATTAATATAAATTAAACCGCATTTCAAGCATAAAGGACTATTTAAATATTTCCTTCTAATATAAGTACAATTATTACATAATATTTACTTATATATTACCACATGCTCAATTATCTTGGCATGTAACTATGACGTTACGTAATGGAATCTTGCAATTCTATCGTGAAACATCCGATTGTTCTGGTGTTTGAATTATTTGCAATTTTGCACACTTTTTTTGTAAAAATGATAAATACTTGAACGTGTTTTTATTCTATTTACAATTATTAATGATAAAGTTTCATTCACTATTTAATATATTGAATACAAAAACTGCAAATTTTGTTTTTTTTTTTTATATATAAACAAAATATATTTGAAGAGCCGGTTGACGTGGTTGATACTTGCCTTTGACCCTTTAGGTTGTGGGTTCGATTCGCACTCAGGACAGACATTTGTGTGCATAAACAAACATGTTGTTTGTCCTGAGTCTGGGTGTAATTATCTATCCGTAACAGCCTGTGAATGTCCCACTGCTGGGCTAAAGGCCTCCTCTCCTCTTTTTGAGGAGAAGGTTTGGAGCTTATTCCACCACGCTGCTCCAATGCGGGTTGGTAGAACTCACATGTGGCAGAATTTCAGTGAAATTAGACACATGCAGGTTTCCTCACGATGTTTTCCTTCACCGTAAAGCACGAGATGAATTATAATCACAAATTAAGCACATGAAAATTCAGTGGTGCTTGCCCGGGTTTGAACCCACGATCATCGGTTAAGATTCACGCGTTCTTACCACAGGGCCATCTCGGCTTCTATTATTAATTATCTTCTATTATTAATTCTATTATGAATTATCTATGTAAGTACGTATTTACAAAAGAAAAGTAGTCTATGTAGTATATCAGTTGTCTAGTTTCCATAGCACAAGCTCTGCTTAGTTTGGGATAAAATGGTCGTCTGTGAATAATATCCCAGGATATTATTATTTATAAGGTAAGCTTGGTTCAAATCAAGTTAAGCCCCCACTTAGTTTCACTTGCCTAATTTGTTCACTCGTCCATGCTATGAATGGCAACATCGTGGAGATGCTACATGGTGTCAGGTGGTTGACCACCAAACATCACGTGGCCCATTTGCTAGTCCACCAGCGCCATGTCTAAGACATAAAATACATTAAAAAAAAGAAACAACTGGTGGAATAAGCTCCAAGTCTATTCCGGAAGAAGCAGAGGAGTCTAGCCCAGGAGGCTTTTGTCGACAGTTCCGAATTGTTACCTGTACATACATATACATGATATACATACCTTTACGTCGTGAGGTGTCATAATTTATAATATATTAGGAATTTATAATATAATATGTCCCAAGTCATGTTATCATATAACAAATTTAATTACATCTTCTGAAACGCATTACTCGTCACTCGGAACTATTAATATAAGGTACAGGAAACAGGTTTAATAAAAATATCCATATTTTTTTATTTCACTTTATTCAATTTTTATCAAGATTCCCAGGAAGTAATATGGTTTCTAGAAATTAATCCGAAAAAATCATTCATAACCATGATCAACGTCTACATCAGCGTTTAAAAAAAAAAAAAAGACGCGCTAATTTAAAACCGCCATTTTGTTGGTGGACAGAAAAGTAAAGTAATTAATTCATTATTGGCGCGACTTTTGATTTGTTGAATGAAATTATTGTTATTTGGATTTTTAAGAAGAATTGCTGAGCAATGCCTACTTAATAGTATAATAATTTATATAAAATTAAATCCACATTAAAAATCAATTAGACATAACAAAAACAATTAATTAAAATAACTTTATCATTGTTTTGTTTAAGTATATAATTCGATCACTGTTTTATATTAATATTATTATTTAATTAACAAAAGCATATAAATTTGTCAAATCTCGTGAATACCTGGCAGTCATGCCATTTTTTTTTTTCGTTTTGAACGGTGACCGCTTAAAGCTCTGGGAAGTTATTAATCCACGATTTGCAGCCCAGCGATTGTATACCTAGGCCTACAAGTCACCGGCCTAGGTTCCCTACCAGTTTTACTCTAACCGCTTCGGAACCTCGGGCCTCAAATGTCACCGTGCATAGGCCTAACTCCGTGCCAGACAGTTTGGAAAACAACGATAAAAATATCGGGATAAATAAAAAAAAACAAATTAGTTTCCACATTCTTTATATACAATACAGTACATCGATATTGGTCTTAAAAATAATTAACATTTAGCGCTATATTTACAAATTAATTTAACATTTAGCTGAAATGTAAATTTTATGTAAACACCAAAAAAACCATGTGAGAAAAAACTTCAAAAGAATTATGTCCAACGACCTTTGAGTTAAATAAGAATAAAAAAAAAGAAAAATAATTAACATTTAAGGTTCGACTCTTTTATCGTTTTATGTCACATGATTACAAAACTATCATATTTGTCACAATTTAAACATGTATTTTCGTTATAAATTAAAATTGTTTTTACATGAAATTATTAAAATAACAAAATTCAGTCTATTAAAATGAAAGGCATCAGTCAACATAACGATAGTTATGAATTATTCGCTTAGAACAATTCTAATATATTTTACCTAAGGCCCCTCACACACTTGCCAACATAAACACGTAAACAAGCGCTAAAATGTATTTTCATTATCTCATTTCTATAACATCCGTAGTTTTCATATTAAAAAAAAAAAGTGTTTATGTTGACATTAAGACGTACAATTATATACACAGTAATACTCACACTTACGAATACCGGTTTGCAAGTACAGTCAATTCGTTTTAACGTAGGCAATTTTCTTTAAAAAAATATTTATTATTATTATTGAATTTATTACTTTTGCTTTTTTTTTTAGTTTTAGACAGTACTTTACAGTAAATTATATTATAATATTTATTTGCATTACAGATTATATAATAAATAAATAAAACCTTACAAATAAACAGCATTATTTATAAAAATACGAAATAAATTATAATATAGTCGAGAAAAATAAATTAAGTTGCGCTCTGACTTACGTTATATTTTTTATATATCGAGATATTACTGTATATATATATATAAAAAAAAAACAATTGTAACATTAACTACGAATAATTTTCCATTCGCTACAAAATTCCTAATAATTTTAATACATTACAAACGCTTATTATTTCGTATTAAAAATTGGTGTTCAACTATTTCACTATTTAGTTATATGTTAGTAATTATGTCAAAACTTAGCCTTGAATTCATACGCAATTAAAAAGTAAAAAAAAAAATTAAAAAAACGTCACGACATGTCAAACTAGGGATCACAAAAAAATCTGTGCTATGAAGTGACATCGTCGATATAATCTGGTAGTCCGTAGTCCATTACGGCTATTCTATAAGAACAGACTCGAAACTCACCTCGGAAAACGCTCGTGAAATGTCACAAAGTAATATTATCAGAATAATTATTACATATACACACGCAAAATAGTATATCATCGTAATTCGGTCGTCAACATTTTACGAGTGAGTTCTTACAGAATCGCACTACTGTTGATACAGCTAAGCCTTTAAGTTAAGAATCTAATTGAATTCCATTATGTAAAATAAAAAATAAAACTACACTATCACATTTTAAAATAAATGACTGTTTATTGACTGATTGACATATAAACGCAAAGTCCAAAACGACAAAGGTTAGCTAGCACTAAGGAAGATTTTATGAAAGTGTATCCCTGGAGTAGCAAAATTCTACGTTTTGGTAGAAAAAGCTATGGCAATGAGTAAATACTCATTCTGTGTTACAAAACGCCGAAAGATTTGATTTGAGAGAAGATAAACAGAATTGCATGCACAGTTGCACACACACACACATACACAAGCAACCCAATTTTATATTCTTTCTAGATACAGCACGAATAATTTACTACATCGATATTATACATTTATTTAATATAAACAATAATTCTGGCGTCGTTATGCATAATTACTAACATAAGCATACATGGGTTTTCTAAATTCGTTACTAAGGGAACCGTATAAAAATACTGCATCGTCTTCGCAAAATATACATTTTACAAATATTTATTCATGAAATAATATATTACAGAATGACGTCTAGCGTTTTTTACATCGTTCAGAAACTATTAAAAACAAAAAACACGAAAACCACACACGATAACAAAATGGCGACATTTCGATTAGCGAACGTCTAAAAAACAAATTATTACTAGAACATTCTATCGCACCGTCATCGAATGTTTTTTTGTGATATTTTCAAATTAATCCTACACGAAAAACTTAAAGCTAGAATAAATACTTATTTAACGCTTCGAACACAATATAATCTAGTGTTTTGGCTCAAAATATGTTCTACCCTCAAACAAACAAAAAAATATATATACAAGAAAACATAGATACAATTTGTGATAAAAAACGCCGCGTTCGACGAATTATGTTCGAATCTTGTCGATTGTTGAAACGTTATCGTTGATAATATGTGGTATAATTGACCTGGCACTCAAGACCGCAGACTGCTTTACCAAAAATAATCGCCTGACATTGGTTACATATTTTCATACAAACGTTATGTATAATCATGTTACAACCCGATAGCGATAGATGGCGCTATTCAATATGTCACATTTCTGAATCGCGCTGTCAAGTTATTCGCTATTGTGTATATATAGTGTGGAACAATAATTACAGTGACCAAATATATATATATTTTTGTATTTATGAAGTGGTTTCCGTTTTTCACTCGCATGTTGTGTTTACTTTAAATTAATCTCTACACTTAGATAATAAGTTTGTATTAATTTTTGCTTTAAATATTCGTGTAAGTGATTGTAAGTAAACCTAATAAATAAAATATTCGCAGTCTGCATAATTCGGTACCTCAAGTAGAACGTATTTATCGAAGACCGGAAATCCATCTATTGTAATTTCTCCGTATAACATTAAAAAAAAAAACCATCATATTGTAAATACTGCAATATTACGTTTCTCGAGTTGAAAATCACAAAAATTGTGATCGCTATGTAGATTTAAACGATCAAAAAACTTCATCAGCTCTGGTCCTTTTTGGTTCTATTGTCGTTAGCAAATATTTGTGCGTGTAACGTGACATTTTAGTATGTAAATTCATATAACTGCTATAACATTTCGAAAACTTTTATCACCTGAATCCTGTTACGAAAATAGCAATGTACAGATCCCGTCGATAAAATTTTGTAAAAAGTCTTCAATTGTATGGACACGTAGCGCATTAAATAGACAAAGGTTTTTATTACAATAATCTGTACTAGTCCTTCAAACGATTTCTATTTACATTTCTTACTCTTCGGCAGTGCCAAGCTGGTCTCTTCTTATTATACAAACATTCTTGAAAACTAAGACCAGAAACTTAATACCCATCATGCATCTTTATCCATTTTATTTAAACTAAGGGGGAAATCGGTATCTACGTAGAGGATGGGATTAGTTTCAAAGAATGATATATAAAATGGCCACAAAATCAAACATCAATAAATACATAGATATAAATTAATTTCAAAGCAATTACATGGCAGCTTTTTTATTTTTATTATTAAAATTTAGATATTAATAAAAGAATAAATACTACGAATCAAAAGTTAAACTACACTAAGAATACACACTATAAAGGTAATAGTTGTCAATAAGTTGGGATGAAAAAATGTGATCTTTAATGACCTATAAACAACTTTTTTTTAAAAAAATACCAATCTGATTAGAACATAATATTATTTTAAATCCGGAATACAGATTTCGATTGAAGTACTTTCGAAAATTCGAGATCAAATTTAATTTAGAATCACACGTTATATTTCAAATTCGAAATTACGTTCGAAATTTGAATAAACGAGACATAAATTCGTCATCTGATTCCATACAAGTCGAGACCAATTGGTCTTCCGTCAAGTCAGCTGACAAAGTGATACTAATAAAGTATAAAAAGGTCATCAATGAAAGTAATCAAGGTCGCGCTTCGTTCGAAGATTCGACATCACTGGAACTGCTCGATACTGACTTCTTAGGTTTATACTCTGTTATAACAACTGTCACGCCGCTTACAGTTACCTGATGGACAATAGATTATATATGAGCAAAAAAATGTCACATGCTCTATGTTTAAAAAAAAAAGCGAAAATTCTAAATTCGAACAAATTATTATTTGTTATTACACTCTCAACAAATATTCAACGGAATATTTAAATATAATAAGATATTCAAAATTAGAAATACCGCACACTTGGGATAATAAAGTCGAACTATACAACGTCCATAGACAATAAAGGCTTCTATTAATCTATTTCCGACTATTTCATAGTTTGATTTTCAACTTATAAACATGCTTAGCTCCAATAATATCCACCGCTTGCAAAAGCGTCTATACAATATTATGATTATCAATTGCAATAATATGCCGGTAGGTAGAAGAAAATTCGAATCGAGTTGTAATTTCAATTACAGTAACAGCCTGTTAATGTCCCACTGCTGGGCTAAGGCCTCCTGTCCTTTTTGAGGAGAAGGTTTGGAGATTATTCCTTGTTTATTGTTTGAAATTTATTATTTCTGAATAATTTCTGAGAGGACTAGACAAAGTGATTACGACGATTGTCTTAATTATTCAAAACGATACTACAATTGCTGATCACGTGATATATAAATGGAAGGTATACATTTATAAAATCATACTTTTGGCTTTTTCTAAAAACAATATTGACAATTTCTCAGCGGCTTTATTTAGATCCGTTGACTTCAGATTCTTATTTCTCCACTTATTTTCATTGCATTCATCTCCGTTCTGATATTCTACTACCCTCATTGCTTTAAGACAAGTTAAGAAGATATTGCATAACATTGAACTATCATTATGTACCAAGTTAATTACCTCTACAAATACCCACACACACTTTTAACAAAAGCTTCCCCTTACAAGCTTTTAAGCTAAACAAACTGAACGAACTAAGTTTTGATTCGGAATGCAATTAATAAAAATAAAAATTCGCACAACCTTTTTTATATTCATATGTATATATTATATATTTATGCAAAACATTATAAAATTTAAATTAACCGATGATCGTGGGTTCAAACCCGGGCAAGCACCACTGAATTTTCATGTGCTTAATTTGTGATTATAATTCATCTCGTGCTCTACGGTGAAGGAAACCTGCATGTGTCTAATTTCACTGAAATTCTGCCACATGTGAATTCTACCAGCCCGCATTGGAGCAGCGTGGTGGAATAAGCTCCAAACCTCCTCAAAAAGAGGAGAGGAGGCCTTTAGCCCAGCAGTGGGACATTCACAGGCTGTTACGGTTACGGTATTATAAAATTAATATTTTTCCGTTCATTACACAAACATTGTAAAAACTTTGCATTTCAAGGACTAATGTTTATATAGTTACGCAGGTGGAAAAACAGCTGTGGCGACTTGGTTCGAAAGTATAATGTGATCATTAAAATTCAAAGATTTTTATACGTCATCAGTTCGTACATCTCCATTTATGTTAAAATATGCGTATGTTACCATTTTTATCTCGACCTAAACTATTTTATCGTGGCGTATCATTTACTACATCTTTTGTGATCATGTAACTGTTACTATCGTCACTTTCAATTTAGTGCAGTTTTTTTTTTTTTTTTTAATAGATAGAAGGCGGACGAACGTATGGGCCACCTGATGGTAAGTGATCACCAATGCACCATCAACCTTGGGAACTAAGATGTCATGTCCCTTGTGCCTGTAATTACACTGGCTCACTCACCCTTCAAACCGGAACGCAACAATACCAAGTATTGCTGTTTTGCGGTAGAATGTCTGTTGCGTGGGTGGTACCTACCCGTCACGGTAGCATGTAAAAGCGATCCCGTGGCGCTCCTCGTTAAGAAGGAAAGGGTACCGATGGTTTTTTAGTAGGTATTCCGATTTTCGGGGCGCACTCGGCGCCTTGAACACCGGCGAGCCCCACATACCCCGCCCCACTGTTCCCGTGGGGGAAACGCGTAATGCGTTTTTCCAACGTTATAAAAAAAAGGGTGGTACCTACCCAAATGAGCTTGCACGAAGCCCTACCACCAGTATTTCATTATATATGCTATGAAACCCCACTCGGTATTATTGGTATTTAGTTGCTATAGCGAAAATATTCGATATTGCAGCATTAAATTTATATACATGTTACAAAAATTCAATAAATTTACCTTAGATGAATGATAAAATTTTTAAGACAAGTATATAATATGCATATAAAAATCCGGCCAATGGGAGAATGCCTTTTTGAAACGGAACGAAGGTGACTTCGCCCTTAGACACTGATACTGCAAGAAGAATATAAAGGCCACTCAATGCATCATCGTGCTGACGTCACTGAAACCAGCCACTTAAAGATCGCTTTGATGGAATATTGATCTTGTCGCTTGGTTTTTTTTTGACTACTCTCAAGCAGAAGTTCTTGAAGATTTCGCAACTATGTCGACTTATATTGATAGTCACATAAGAAATCAATTGTAAAAAAAAAAAACAATTTTTTAAAAATTTAAATGAAAACGATTTTTTTTTAAATAGTGATTAGTAATAATAAATCCTATTATTAACATTTTAAAAGCGAGTTTGCTTGTTACGTTTTCATATCTTAATCTTTGTTCTCATGTTGTCAGATGTACAGTAAGGATGAAGGGGCTAACACCTCCCCCACACGCGGTCGAAGCCGCGAATGGATACTAGTTTATCATCAGTGGCCCAAAGTGATGACTTTTATAGAAACAGTGTTTTCTGGTAGCGTCAAATCATCATATTTTCTGACTGCTGTTCTAGTTTCAGGGATATAATATGCCGTCAATCAAAGGATTTAGGATGTACCCCATTCACTTTTTAAAGCAAAGCCATATAAAGCGTTGATTTTGGTTGGAAATAGAGCTTTAGGCAAGCCCGTAGATAGGTACCCACTCATCAAAAATTCTACCGTCCAGTAATACATAGTACTTAGCCAGTGTAACGAAAATCACGAGGTACATAACACCTTAGCTCCCAGGGTTGGTGGCGCATGACGATGATACTTTTATTATTACTTACAGTGCCGGTGGTAACTTACCAACAGGTAGCCCATTTGCCAATCGGCCTATCTATTTTAAATTTAAAAAAAATGTGGTCGGTAACTTCCCAGAGGTATGTTACAGGAAGACCTATCACTAGTTTACGTATTAAGGTATGATTTATAAACGAAAACTTCACCCATACCTCTCTAGTTTGCGCGGAACTTCTATCCACGTTATTGAGTCGTGGCTGGCGTCGTTTCTTTTTGAGTGAATTGGCGGACCGCGGTCGTTTCTGCGAGCTGGTGGGGGCCGTGCCGGCCGCCTGCGCAGCGACCAACGCCGGGTTGATACGAGGTTTACGGGTTGATGTTCCTATATAACATTAAATATTATACATTATTTTTAAGACCGAAAGAGCCGAGATGGCCCAGTGGTAAGAACGCGTGAATCTAAACCGATGATCGTGGGTTCAAAGCCGGGCAAGCACCACTGAATTTTCCTGTGCTTAATACCGAATACGTGGTACATGGATTTTGTTTTTGGGCTAGTCGACTGAGTTATCGTGTATTATTGAACTCTTCGTTTGTGTACTTTGTGTACTTCATACCCAATGAAGGTATATATTGTGTAATATTATAAAATCTATATGTGCCAGATGATATTCTTAGATATGTGTGAATACAATTTTATATCGAACTGAACATCTAAACAGGAGCATCCACCAGGACCCTTACACTATGATACTTGAATGACTACTTGATTGTTTTTTTATTGTTATTACGGACTGCAAGTGGGCCACCTGATGGTGAATAGTCACCACCGTCTATAGACATTGGTAATGCAAGAAAAATATAAACCATCCCTTACATCTCCAATGCGTCACCCCCCTTGGGAACTAAGATGTTCATCCCGTCGATTCAAACCCGAACACAATCATATTACGTATTACTGCTTGGCGGTAGAATATATAATGAGTGGGTGTTACATATCGTATTTTAATTCTTATACAAAAGGAGTTCGATTATTCCATTAGTTTTTATTTAAAAGTAGCGTTGAAAAAAATGTTTAAAATTAAACCTTTAGGCTTCGCAATTTAAGAAATAAAAACAAGTTTATCACCTTAATATTGTTTGTTAGTATATAAGGATTCACGAAGAAACTTCTAATCCAATTGAAAATTAGCCTTCGTAACCTGATAGCGTATTGTTATAAGACGCAGACTATTATAGAATTTTTATATGGTATGCGTTTTATAACAAAAAGTAATGTTACTTTGAGCGTAAATATCCGTTACATAATAAATTGGTTCGAACTTCAAAATTTTGGAGTAATAAAGCACATAAAAACTCAACGGTTCTTCCCCGGATTGCAACACGGGATCTTCGACATTCAAATGTAATTAAATTAAATACAAACGAATATCTTAATTCTAAAATAGAACACAAATATACAGAGCGGTAATTTACATATAATATACACAATACCAAAATTCTCACAGTACAAAACTACTCTCGTCTCCGCCTCGGGCCTCGCTGTGCCTCACAATTCAATTTCCCTGCTTCTATATTCCAACACGACACAATTTCGCCATTACCACGCTTCCTCCTCTTAAAACCGACTACATTAGACTATCGACAATAGTTGTAAAAGGTTTTTAGTATCGAATATATATAATGTTTGAATACAGTTTGTCGGTTAATCTTATACGTATGTTAAAGATGATATTTGTTTTATATTAAAAAAGTCGTTCTACTTTTTAATTGTACATAATTTAGACGTATAATATAAACAGATAACTAAAAGGCTTATTGCTAGCTTATATATCTGGTGAGTTTTTTTTTTTTTTATAGAATAGGAAGGCGGACGAGCATATGGGCCACCTGATGGTAAGTGGTCACCAACGCTCTTAGACATTGGCATTGTAAGAAATGTCAACCATCGCTTACATATCCAATGCACCACTAACCTTGGGAACTAAGATTTTATGTCCCTTGTGCCTGTAATTACACTGGCTCACTCACCCTTCAAACCGGAACACAACAATATCAAGTATTGCTGTTTTGCGGTAGAATATCTGATGAGTGGGTGGTACCTACCCAGACGAGCTTGCACAAAGCCCTACCACCAGTAAAATCAACCGCCATACAGGAACATGGTATTTTTAAAACAATCGCGACACGATCATTGCAAGTAGTCACTATAACGTCATACGATTATTTAATAGTTGTCGTCATACTTTTAACGAATAACTAGGACTTTTCAATCTCTATTGATAACAATTGAACAGCAGCAGGAGATGTAAAGATGGCCCTGTGGTAAGAACGCGTGAATCTTAACCGATGATCGTTGGTTCAAACCCGGGCAAGCACCACTGAATTTTCATGTGCTTAATTTGTGATTATAATTCATCTCGTGCTTTACGGTGAAGGAAAACATCGTGAGGAAACCTGCATGTGTCTAATTTCACTGAAGTTCTGCCACATGTGAATTCTACCAACCCGCATTGGAGCAGCGTGGTGGAATAAGCTCCAAACCTTCTCCTCAATAAGAGGAGAGGAGGCCTTTAGCCCAGCAGTGGGACATTCACAGGCTGTTACGGTACGGTTACGGTAGGAGATGTAAAGACAAATAAAGAGATTCGTCATTGAATTGTCATGATATCATTGGTCGATCAAAATCGAATAAAAAAAAAAACTCGAATGATCTATGTATACACATTATGAATTCTCAAAAAAAATGGCGTTTTATAAGTCGGCAAGTTATCGGTAAGTAAAATTTAAATTGATATTAGTAAAGTGAGATTGTATTGTATTATAAATAATGATATTATTCATCAAGAACTGTTCAAAGTGTATACATGATATAGGAGAACCATTAGCAAATCGCATGGAATATGTATCTCAATCTAAGGTTTGTTCATATTTATTCCTTCCAATAGGATATACGTCATATATCACACGCATCACTCAGATGACTGAACTCACTCAAACTCTGCAATGAGAACCTATCAACCCTTAGACTGTATTACATGTATTATTTTATCACTATGCGGGCTTGTTTGTTTATGTATGTGACGGTTTAAAGGTGTTAATGCGAGTGTACGCTTAAAAATGGGTATGTATTTTATATTTTATAAATAATAATAATAATTGTCGTTTTAATACTATCCCATATCTATAATAGTCCACGTATAAGCTATCATATACCAGAAAAAAATGTTAATATCCAAACGAACAAATAATAAAGATTGAATCTGATTGAAATTTAAAAAAAAAACCTCGAAATGCCTTCTACCATATATCACATCTGCTTATATATATTTAAATTTAATTATAAAACAAAATAAACTGATTTCTAAATAATATAAAACATTATTTAATTATAATATCAGTAGCCTGGACTTACACTATTATTTCGATTGCAAACTCCTTTGTAGCTATAATAATTTTGTTCAACTTTCCGTTACCTAGTGTTAGACTGAAAATCGATTCACGATGTTAAAGCGTGCGCAAGTCACGCTCGCGCTTGGCCGTATTTTAAATATAGATTAAATGGTAAATAAGTTGAAGTTGTTTTTTATTCGATTGAAGCGAATACTATGATTTTCATTTGAACTTACTGTTTATATTGAGATGAGAAAATGATTTTAAAATGCATTATTAGATGACGTTATAAACGAATTAATTAATCCGAGACGACAAAGTGGTAAGAACGCGTGAATCTTAACCGATGATCGTGGGTTCAAACCCGAACGAGCACCACTGAATTTTCATGTGCTTAATTTGTGATTATAATTCATGTCGAGCTTGACGTTGAAGGAAAACATCGTTTGGAAACCTACATGTGTCTAATTTCATTGAAATTCTGCCGCTTGGTGGAATAGGGTCCGTTCACACAGACCGGCTCGGAGAGCATCGGCCTGCTTTTTTCTTTTCACACAGACCGGGTCGTATACGCTTGGAATTGGCCGGAGCGGAGCCGCCAACTATTTCACATCGACCGGCTGGAAGAGATCTGAAAGCGGGTGCGAGCGAGAAAGAGCACGCAAGCGGAGCCGGTCGGCTCCTTTTATTACTTCACACGAAGCGCGTTCAGGCATTTTTAATGACAAAAAAGGTGCAAATGCAAAAATAAACTTTACTACAATCACTCAAAACACTGTTTCCAACGTGATAAAAATCTGCTCTCCTCTCCGAGCCGGTCTGTGTGAACGGACCCATAAGCTCCAAACCTTCTCCTCAAAAGCGGGAGGAGGCCTTAGCCCAGCAGTCTGACATTATCAGGCTGTTACTGTAATATAATTTACGAAAGTTACCCTGTTTGTCTATCTGTTGTGCTTTTACGGCTAAACTACTGGACCAATTTCGATGAAAATTGGTAAGAATAAACCCCGATGAAGGACTTACTCTTTTAAAATTATAAATGCGAAAGTGAGATCGTTTGTTATGCTTTCACATTTAAACACTCAACGGCTCGTCATAAGTTTTGCATACGTGAGATTGGATACCTGAATCCTGTCCAACCCCCTGTGTACAGTACACTAACCGAAACTGCTTGTTATATATGTGTAAGCTCTCAAATAAATAGCAAAAAAAACTGTATACTACAAGTTCGATTCTATTTATTTACAACGGATTATTTTAAGACAATTTATGAAATAGTTAACGAAACATTGTGGAAACTCGATTTGATTTTCTAAGTAATAAATAATCCCTAAAATTTGACTGCCTCGTTGGTCTAGTGGCTACATGTAAGGCCGCAGACCCGGAGGGCCGGAGTTCAAATGCCAAGTCACGCCAGTAAAACGTCATTGAGTTTTTCTGTCGAAAATTCTCAGTAGTAGTCCGGAGTCTGAAAGTTGAAAGTGTGTACACCCACTCCCGTGCCTCAGAAAGCACGTAAATCCGTTGGTCCTGCGCCTGAACTCTTTCCGGTCGTGTCGGATTGCCGTCCCATCCGATTATGAGAGTTAGGGAATAGAGAGTGCACCTGTGTTTGCGCACACACTTGTGCACTATAATATCTCCTGCGTAGTTGGCTAATCTCTCTTGATATTGGCCGCCGGGGCCGAAATCGGTCTGGGGAACATTATTATTATTATTATTATTATTCTATAGGTATATGTATACAGATTTTGTAACATTGATGTTCAACGAACTACGGAAGAGGCATTACGAATGCATACACAAACAGAACAGAGCTCTCTATTCTTCTTGATCGAGGACTACCACGGTCGTTCGAGTATAGCACGAAACAGTGATGTTAGACGTACCATCTTGTTGGTATTTGTATCAACTTTTAACAAAGTTAAAGATAAAGACTTTTTGACATCGCTCATGAATGTTTTTAGAACAGAATTTTAGGCATTCTTATCATTATTTTTAATTTCTAAATTGAAACCACTACCAACTTCCTAATAAGCAACTAAGTTTTTTTTAGAAAAAAATCCATGCATTTCTTTTACTAGCCCACCTCGGGGTCTGCTTTCTAAGAAGTCGACATTCACTCATAATAGGCATTTTTCTAGACAGCGTAAATGGTGCCTGTGAATGTGCCAAAATGAAGTTAAAAATATATAAATATATTTTTAATACATGAAGAACAAACCGCAAGTGGTTGTGGCACCATCTGTTCACAATTTTATAGCGATACACATTTAAATGATGAGTATGATGACTTCCTTACAGGTTTCGGCCACGGCAGCCACTCTTGAAAGACTAGCCAACTTCGACGGAAAACATCAATGTCATTTTATAGGTCCGGCCTGGGGTTTCAACGTAGGACCTTGGGATCAGCGGTCTTATAGTTACTAGACCTACGACGCAGTCATTATATGTATATGCACCGATATATATAATGTCCTCCAGACCAATTTCGGCCACGGCGACCAATCTCAAAAGAGATTAGCCAACTACGCAGGAGATATGGTGCACTCTCTACTACTACTACTCACTACGCAGGTGCACTCTCTATTCCTTTACTCTCATAATCGGATGGGACAGCAATCCGACACGATTGGAAAGTGTTCAGGCGCAGGACCAACGGCTTTACGTGCTTTCTGAGGCACGGGAGTGTACACACTTCCAACTTCCAGAGTTCGGGCTGCTACTGAGAATTTTCTTACAGAAAAACCCAATAACTTTTTTACTGGCCCGACCTGAGAATTGAACCCAGGATCTCCGGATCTGCGACCTTACATCAAGGCACTAGACCAACGAGGCAGTCATCGATATATATAATACCGAATACGCTGCATCTGCATATGTCTGTACGTCGATTGCAAACAGACGGAACTACGTAAATGAATTAAGATTTTGCAAGCAAATATTTCTTTTACCAAACAATCGGCCGATTATTCTTATTCGATAAAAGCCAAATACATATAAGGAAGCTTCGTACCATATTTTTGATTTTATAGACTAGACTTTTTGAAAACGTACCTTAGTAAAAAAAACAAACGAATTAATTTATATATTTTATTATTATTCTTCATATCTTTACCTAAATTCAGTTTATTTTGTCGTTTTAAATTACAAACTTATATAGTCGAATTTTTTCACAAATAAAACTTTCAAAAAATAAACTTTCTCAAAAATGTATAATTTTAAAGTTAATCTTGTGATAATATTTTTCTTTATTTGATATATTATTTGATTATTGCATTTTTTTTACAAAATTTCAATTTGTAAATTAGCTAAAGGCAATAATATCAATTGCTATCGAATTGCTATAACACAAACATTACATCTTGGTTTGTCATACCCACAATATTTTAAGTGAAGCGTTTAATTTATTTGTGGTTCTTTATTTTTGTAATATTTAAGTATGTTAATCTTCTTTTCTCAAATATTTAAAGTGAATTGTATTATTTTTATGAGAAATAAATTCTTAAACCGTAATATACAGGTATATTAAAATTATAAATAGGCATACAATATACAGTGCATGATAAAAGGTCAACGGTTTTTATACCAACAATTTAAAAAGACCTCACTTTACATTGAACCGGGTTATAGTAACGGTAATTGATCGTGATAGGGTTATATGCGACGGTGGCGCCTGACCGTGGGATACTTTAGTATCAATTTTAATAGGAAATTTGTTTACGTTCGTAACAGGATGAATATTGTTTTAACAATATTCCAATTATACATTTAGATGTATGATCATAATGCAATAACTTACGAACAATGTTATTAAGTACATTATATTTTATGTCAAAAATACATAAAAATGATGTAATTCTTAAGTAAAATTTGTTATATGAATTTAAATAGTGAATTATTATACCTAATACTTTCTAAGGAGAATGTTGACCGAAGCGTTTCTCTTGTGTGACCAATGTTAGCTTTCACCCAATCAATACTTGCCATTGTACCTTTTTAAGGTTATGCATAATTTATACGGCAGTCGAGTTAATGCAATGCAAATTCGTTTCGCCGTAATAATTAACTTTGCAAATTATGAAAATTACTTTTAACCAACAATCCACGTCTCAAGAAAATTTATTTAGGAATTATTTTGTATAATGTGGTTTTGGATACTTGGGCGTAAAATTAACTTCTAATTACCTTTTCTAACGTCGCACATTGAGCATTTAAAAGCTTCAGCGTTATTCCTGTATGTACACACGCTGCAATCCCAATAATTTTCTTCGAGAGCTTTGGATGGCCTCTTGCCTCTCCGAATAGCATTTTTCTTGTCCATTTTAACGCTCACTTAAACCTAAATTATATGACTCACACGTTAATCATGATATTTTAGAATAGGCACGAGTTTTTTTATCGCACATTAGTAAAATATATTTTCTAAGAATCATTATTTATGTTTTACTGTGCACGAAACGTACACCACGATTCGCCATGACAGATCGGCGATGTTCGTCGGTAAAACAGAGCTGGCGCCACTTGCTATAACCGTTTTACCGACAACTAACACAGATAATAGTAGGATTCTTATAGTAATACGATTTATTAAAAATCATTATGTACAATGGACTTACTGACTTATTTAATACTACAAGTTACAACTAATAATGAGGTGATTGTTAGTAAGGTTAAATAAATCAAAATATAAAATTCTATAAATAAAAACAATATATAGGAATACTAAAACAAAGCTTTCAATAATTTTGATTGAATGATAAAAGTATATTTATACTTAATATTTAACTATGTTTATGAAATATGATTAGATTTTTATATTATAACCAACATTACTTTATGATAGCTGGAACCATGTTATAAGGCTTTTTTTATGTTATACTGAATCACAAAATGTGTGTTATATATTATTTGCTTATACTACATGAAATGTTACGGTATGTTAGGAGAAAAAAAAAAAAATAAGATATTTTTCTAATTAATATTTTTTGATAAGACACCATTTACATACACAGGTACCTGATAATGTAGACATATAAAAAAAACTATTTTCTTCTAGAAAATTGTGACAGAAATAATAGTAATAAAATAATAGTACATAAATTATAATTTACATTTTGGTCGTAAGTTAAATACAATATAAATAAATATCACGCGCCCAGTATAATTACACTGTAATAACATGTAATAAAGTTTATTGTTTGACAGTCCGACACTCCATGGTCGATCTAGATTATAGAAGGTCATTTATGGCAAAAAAAAAATGCAAAAATAGGTACCTATAATAGTAAATTAAAACGAGTATAATCTGTAACAGTTCCACTAATTTAGTATTGATAATAGAATTATATATCATTCGAAAGCTCACGATCGTTTTTGTAAATATAATCCAAAGGGTAGCAGGAACATGAAGTAACATAATCATTTGTTTTAATCCTAGACAGCAGACGAAACCATATATTTAAGGAATTCTTTGAATGTTTGCGTTACGCGCTGCTATGTTGGTTTTGTACTGTGCGTCTAGTTTTTACGGATATACCTAGGTATTTATCGCATACCTACG
This sequence comes from Nymphalis io, assembly GCF_905147045.1. NCBI lineage: Eukaryota > Metazoa > Arthropoda > Insecta > Lepidoptera > Nymphalidae > Nymphalis > Nymphalis io. The sequence continues at coordinate 2,827,295 of NC_065910.1, read as the reverse complement.
CACGAAGAACCGGATCTGCTTACACTCATTATACTTTTAAATTGGAAATGTACTTACTGAAATCACACACACAGATTATTAAACTAGAAGTAAAAACTTCTAGTAGTAATTAAACTAGAAGTAAAAACTTCTAGTTTAATAATATGTGTACAATAAACTATACTGTATTCCGTCTTAAGTGAAGCTTTTCATAAAACGTTAGCCGACAAAAAAGGTTTCGTAAGCTGCACTTCATACGACCGTTCTCAGAAATGCTAACCTTTTTTTCTGAACGTTCTGTCAGTTTCTACCTGCGTTAAGATTTTCGACCTAATACTACTTCGGATTTAAGCGTTTATAAAAATCTCTTTTGGGTTTTATTAAGTTATATTAATATCTTTATATATTATTCAGATGACGTAAGAATGTAGCAAAAATCACAAAAAAAAGTAAGATACATAATTATACATTACGCAAGTTTATTACCGTAACAAACGGGTTAAAAATAATAACACACTGTCATAAAAAAAAACCATAAACCATAAAGGCGAATTAAAAAACTGTACATGGCCTTGATTAATCAAATTAAAAACTAAAAATTCGACTCAAGGTATTATTAATCTTGCTTGTTATTGTTGGTGGACTTTGTGCCCTGGCCCCTAAGTACAGTAACCTATTCTGATGGACCAATGTCTGTCATGCTTATACCCTTTTTTTGCCTCTGGAAAAACGCTTTACGCGTTTCCCCGCGGGAACAGTGGGGTGTATATGGGGCTCGCCGATGTCCAAGGCGCCGAGTGCGCCCTGAACATCGGAATACCCACTAAAAAACCAGCGGTGCTCTTTCCGTCTTAACGTGGAGCGCGAGAGGATCGCTTTCGCATGCTATGCTTTCCAATCGGAGTAGGAATAAAGGTAAGATTACATTTACAAAGGTTTACCTTATATTTACAAATTGCATGCGATTTTCTTATTGTTCTGCTGTATTATGCACTACAAAATTATAATGCAACACTATTCCACTTACTTAATCACATTAATTTAACTTTCGAAGTGTCGATTACAACTACAGGGACATTGAAAACATCCATAGTGAATACCATAGATAATTCAAGATCTCGACCAATGATATTGCGTCAATTGATATCGACGTCAAAGTATTTGGGTTTATTCCTGTTGTGGTTGGAATAAAAACGAACCCGATGATTATTACGTAATATAAATAAAAGCATAAAGGTTTCTTTATTATCTGTATTAATCGTGACAAGTTCATCGGCTATTCGTACACAGACTACAAAAGTGTACAGTGAAATCAATTTAGAGACGTTTTGGCGTTTTCAGTAGTGTACCGTCAGCAGATAAATAAATACTCTTTTTATTGTTACTGGTAGGTTAGGTTCTTATATTATACGTATTTTTAATAAATCACGTATCTTAATGATAATTCGTTCTGATATTGTGTCGCAGGCCTTTACCCTGAAATGACTTTTCCTCTTGAAAAGATATTTCCTCTTGAATAGATCAACAAACATTTCTTGATTCCTCTACAGTTATGGCATTAAATTTTCCTCAGCTCATCATAGCGTTCATAATCATTGTGTCATTATTTTCTGACGTAATTTTCGCCGTATATTTTATCATGAACTAATTAGTAGAAAAATAATAATAGATAAAATGGAACTTCTAACGCGAAGCAAATAGAAGCTGGCGCAAACTGGAGCAGAATTCTACTAATCTATAACGATTACGATACATTTCCGATTCAATTCCAATCGAACTTTGACTATTCTATATTCATTCGGATCGGAACCGAACGGATAATATGATGTTAACATATACCGTTATGTAGACATAACGATTATGATTTTGAAATAAAACTTAATTGTTAAATGTTATACGAGTAGTGGATAATTGAATTAAAGAATAGGAAAACGGATAAACGGCAAAGATCAACTTTCGCCGGGCGAAAGCGCCCTCCAGCCAGGTGAACCGATGACATTATGAAGGTGGCGGGCACCAACTGGTTGCGGAAGGCGGAGGACAGGGAGCTTTGGCGCACCTTGGGAGAGGCCTTCGTTCAGCAGTGGACAATGATTGGCTGTTGATGATGACAAATTGTTAGTAGAATTGGCTCCCTGGTTCATTTCGGTTTTAGTCATTATTTATTACACTACTACATTATTTATTACGACGGCAGCGCGGGGCCATCCCGGCTGCCGTCCTCTTCAGGGCCGTGTGAAATAGGATACCACTTCACACACACCACACCTCACGCATCCACGGTACCAGGGTTACACCCGATGTTTTAAGCCCCGGGCGTTGGGGCTGTGGGAAAGCCGAGACGTCACCGACGTCATCTCCGCCGAGCAGGATCGACCCTTTTCCATTCCCGCTCCACCGTATTCTCCAAAACAACCGTGACCGGTCATTACCTGCGTAAGTCGGAAGGTGACCCCTCGCTTTCGTCTCATCCAGGACGCTCGAAACCTTATGCTTACTCGTCTGACGCTCGAAGTTTCAGTTAGACTACCACGTACCAAACACTAAAATGGTTACATCAAAAGCTTTATAAATGTGAGAGGATACAACAGAAGTACTATTGATGAGATTTATAGTAATTATTCATAACAACAATAAAATAAAACAGCGTTGTGAAGCGTAAAGTTGGAATAATTAAAGTCTCTTAAAAAAATGGACGTCGCCCACTTAGTGCTAAAGTACTGTAAGTATACTGTTAAGGCCTTCGTAACAGACGGAGGTTTTGAAATCGTAAGTTTTTGCAGTCCCGTGCCTCGGAAAACACATAACCCTGACGTTGGCGCAACTAAACTCTCTAGAGTCGTGCCGGATTACGAGAAATTACGAAAGTGAGGGGAATAAAGTACTGTGTAGGCACATATTTATGATATTCCCGTTCACACGCGCAAGGACGGACGACGTTAAATCAATTATTAAAATTTAAGCAAAAAAATCTAATTTAATTGTATATCAGTGTATCATGATTTTTTTTTAATTCATTCAACAGACTCTAACCTGATAAACCAAGTTACACGATTCCATTACCATCGTAAAATAAAAAAAATGGGTCATTGTGCAGATTGTAGATCAAATTTAGTATTTCGCGCGCTTTCCACAAAATACCGGGAACGTGCAAAAGTGAAGTTTTGTTTTGTCGCGTTTGTCATGTATCTTGATGGGACGTGCAACTGCGTACCAGGAGGACTTTTTTTTATCATCTGTGACTTAAATTGATACAAATATATTTTACGAAAATACTCATTTTAGGATTTTTTAAATAAAATAATAAAATTTAAATCGAGTCACGCTAATTTATTTATCAGAATGAGTAAATAAATGTGTGTGTAATTTATTTCCCGGATAAAATAAATATGTTCTAAGCAAACCAAACTATTAATTAGAATCGTCTTGACCATTTTCTTTTAGAAATATTGCTTACAACACTCAGAATTAATAAGCTGTGATTCATTCATAATATAATATCTATAGTCTTTTGCGCAACATATTTTATTCAAGGTAACTTAAGTAACAAATCAATGTAATATAATGCAACGCCAGACAAAGCAATTGATAGTAAATATGACACCACTCTTCAAATAAATATTATAAGTGTTATTGAAATATGATTGTGTTTAGAAATACGATAAATCGATGTTATATAATTGTCAATAACTTGTACTCAATTTAGTTTTTCTGGTAATTTATAGCAAGACAACTTTTTTTAAAGATTATTTTTCATTGCAAATTATGATATGTTTATGATTTATATTTAAATTGTAAATAAATCTCCGCTAATAAATAAAGCTGTTCATAAATATGTCTCGTATATTTCGTAATATTACGAATAAATTGTCAAAGTTATATCCCAAAATAACTAAAGTAATTAGTAATATGATTTCATTATTATAAAAATGTAAAAAATTTGTAAATGTAAATTATACACAAAATAATTCATTGTAAGTCGCGGCGTGTAGTTGAACGTCCCTCACACCCCTGCTCCACTTGTTGCTTCAACTCGAGACTTATTGTAGCTGCGACGGGACGCTGCACAGATAAAAAATTTCCGCCATGTGTTTTTTACTTTTTATAATTACGCTGCTTCTGCTCAAGAGATTGTTTTTAAAGCCACAGCTTTGGATAATAAAATATTAAAGTATTTTAATACCAATATTAACTATATTTTTTTATTTGATAAATAATTAATCTTTTCTGTCATTCGGGTTTCAACTTTCATTGTTTAAAATGGTACAAGAAAAGTATTTTGTCTGTATGTCGTAAAAATGAGAAAATAATATTTGAAACATACCTACATTTAAAATGTATTTTTCAAAGATAAATGAAACCTGTTTTGAAAAACACATGATTAAAGAGTCTATGGCTCTATGCATCAAGCACAACGCAACTTGTTGCATAGAAAAGAAAAAGTTACTGAGCACCGCCAGACCTGTGACTGATATTTATTAGAAGTGACATCAATAGTCTGTTTTTAATCTTTATTAAATATCTAAGATATTATGGTAATCCAAACGATTGCCATATAATTTATAGTTATTTGTAATAATAAATTTAAATTATTCAAAGCGAAATAACGTAATATTATATATTATATACGTAATATTATATACTTAATATTTAGACTCAAGTCAAGACAAATAAGAAAATTTGACGTAGAATTTGCGCTGTATTATTGGTCGAGATCTTGATAATAATTTCGCAAAAATAGGGCCTTTTTTAGTCTTTGAGTTTTGGTGAGGATGTTTACAAATTTTTGGAAGTAATATTTATGTTAAAAACTAGTTAAGTGGAGTTGTGAAGTATTATTATAAGAAAATATATATTAGTACAATAGTAGATATTCTATTATCCAGTGTTCCGTGATCGTGTATTCCAAACAACCGAAAAAAGATGGCCACAAACTGATTTATCCCCGTGAACGATACAGGACGCTCTAAAAGACTTCGTAATCCACGTGCTTTTAAATGCACAGATTAAAAAGTACTAACAGATATCACGTCGCATTTATTTTCAACGTTTCGTAATAAAGGTAAAAGTATAAAATGAATGTCTTTATAGTGCGCGTATCGTTACTGTGTTACCGTCATTTTAATCATTAACCGTTATCGAATTTGATTCCAAATTTTGACATAATTATCAAACAATAGACCGTAGCTATACTGGGTAAATTTTCGGTGCCTATTTTTTTTAATTTAAATTTTTGTCCAAGGTCTTCAAACATACTATAACAAAATATAAATTACTAATAATTAAAATGTATAACACATTTATAAGTGATAAAAATATATTAAATACTAAGATAATTTTCTTATTTGAAGTTTACGAGATAAAAGTTTTATATAGTTAGAATTGTTACACAATAATAACGGTAAAAATAAATCGATGTTTGAAGAAATAAATAAATAATAATAGAAAATAAACATTAAAATGTCGTCCAAAGCAAATATGAAGTATCTATGAAAATTATTTTTTGTCAATGAATATAATATTTTGTGACAAGTTTTTAAATATTTAAAAAGGCAACGTTTCCCTTTTTATTATATTTCTTTATTGCACGGATTCCTCGGGGCGAAGTATTTTTTAACTTGGCTTTTATATCTTTCAGTACACTTTGGCACTTGTTTAAATTCTTAAAGTACTATGTGGTATTAAGCCTTAATAATAAATGAACTATAAAAAAATTAATAACAACATTTACACTATAGCGAAACATTATATTTTTCTTCAAGAACAGTGTGACAATTCTATTAAAAAATTAATAGTTTTGAATCAAATTCAAATCTATTTATTCTTCCTAGCCATTAAAAACAAATTAATAAAATAATGACAAATTTTAAGGCCTAATTTTTAGTTGGATTGTAAATGGTTTTGAGTAGAGCGAAATATGACCAGGAGCTGCTTAATATCTGAAAAACAAAACAATAATAACATTACGTAATAAATTCATTACAAAACTGAACAGTTTCTTAAAAAGTTACGTATACGTCATTCGAAATTTAAAATTGGAACATAATAAAAAAAAATTAAACTCTTATACAACAGATTTTTGAACGGTTCTGAAACATTTCTAAAATTAGCCTTACAATACGCACACTCATAAAAGCCCTGAGATTGACGTCAGAGAACCCGAAGGCAGTCAGCTTGCAAGGTTTTTGAGCTCTGAAAAATTATATTGAAATAGATTAAAAATATAAAATGGTACAAGAAAAATTCTAATTTTAAAAATTAAAATATTAAAACGTTAATATATAAAATCTTCGACTTCTGATTTCAAAATTTTATGAATGTAGATTTTACAAAGAGCTTTAATACTGGCCGTAATGTATCTGCAGGAGCCATTAGTATTCGAAAAGAGAACAAAGAAGGTCATAAATGTTGGTGTATATATATATATATATATATATATATATATATATATATATATATGTGTGTGTTATATAAAGTTAGGTTCATTTAAGACACAGTGTTCCCTGTAAAAATATAATACACAAATAAAATACACGATTTCAAAAAACAGTTCATATATTGTATTCACATACCTGCTGTGTACGATTATCAATATTTTCCGCATTTTAGCATTTAGGTAATACCATTTACAGTTATATACAGCATCCTTTACTTCCATGCTCTAAAAATAAAAAAACAGAACTGCAGTGCTATTCTGTAAGAACACACTTCATTACCCGCCCGTGAAATGTTGACAACCGACTTATGGTGATATTATTTTAATGCATGTATTCTTAAAAGGCATTCTAAATGAAATTATAAAAAATCATGGTCCATCTCATGGGATATAATACGTCGCGGTCCTTGTCTTGTTATATACATATGTACGACTGTCGATGATGAGTGTGGTACCTACACTTGTGTAACTTACAGATTTCATCAGAAGATCACCAAAGAAGCAAAGTAAATATATTTGTAGTAAACTCGCAGTCAGAAACACGAGGAACGTGATCGCAAACGTGACATTTTGTATAGCCTGGAAATTATACAATAAATATTTAATTGTATATATTTGTTCAAAATAATGTATATAATTCTTTACATATGTGGAGAACACACACACACACACACACACAATAAATATATATATATGTATAAATTTAAAAACAATATTATTTAAGATGCAAACCATAGTGGTCGGCGTTGTTAAAAAGTAACGAAGGCTTGTGCCTACGCGCCGTCCACGATCGTCGCAGCGGGCAGTGATTTTTTACTTGTATTACCCTCCACAAGTTATATACTTCCATCGCCCTTAAGATAATTGTTTTCTCATCTAGGTTAAAAATTATCGTTAATGCGATTCCAAATATTCTTTCGGTTCTGATTATCGTGATTGAATTTATACGTACATTAGTGTTCTCCTGACTGTATTGTGTCGTGAATTATATGTGTGCGTCTGAAATAATTAGTGACTTATTTCGTCCGGTAATAGCCTTTCGAACATAGTTAAGAGTTAGTTGCATTTGAACTGCCATCACAACTAAACATAAAATACATAAATGGTTATTATTAACATAGGAGAATTATTGATAAATTTATCTAGGGCATGAAATTATTGAAAATGTCTAGGTTAGGGCTTGTTAAAAAGGTTTTGGTAAGTAGCACTCACTCACCAGATATTCTACCACATAACAGCTGTACTTATACTAAGTACGTATATAACATATGTATGTAACAGCTGTTATGCGTGTTGTGTTCCGATTTAAAGGGTGATTGAGCTAGTGTAACTACACGAGGATACATAATATTACTTCTACACTGCGAATGTCTTGGTGGTGACCACTTACCATAAGGTGGGCCGTAATCTGATGTGAGTTTTCAAGATATATTTTTATATAATAAAACATGAACAAAATAAACATTTTGACATATCATCCGCAATCACTAATTGAATTTGTTAGTCATCTAAATTATATAAAATTTTAGCTGATCGCCCCGGCTTCGCACGGGTAGATAAAACGAAAAATGTATTTTGGATAGGATTTGCGTAAAATCCTTAGTGAGCGTCTACGTCGGGGAAGGAGTAACTGTGACAAATTTCAAGTTAATCGGGCGGATGGTCTAGGAGATCTCATGATGGGTGGTAAATCGCTTATATAAACAGATAATAAATAAATATCCTGGGACTGTGTGAATAATTCACACACGGCCATCTGATTCCAAACTAACCAGAGCTTGTACTATGGAAATCAGACAGTTGATATACTACAAATACTACTTTTCTTTTATAAATACATACTTATATAGATAAATTTAACTAATATACATATATAGATGGATTTAATGTTACTCGTGCAATTGTCATATATTTACATATCCTGCGACAAAAACACAAATACAACAATACTGAAATGAGAATTTAATTACAACTACGTTGAACCCCGTCAGACAGATGAGTACGGAGCTAGAGATGAAATTGTACAACGTTGACTTCGCATAAATCATTTCCAACTTATTCGACAATCTGCGGACAATCAAATTACATTAAAATAATCAAAAGTTACATAATGATGCAATTATTAATCTCATGACTTAATTTACGCACATCGACCATTCGTACCGGAGACTGGTTAACCAAGCATGATATTTTATTATGAGCACAGACTTGTGCACTACACAAGTCTGTGCTGAAACACAAGTTCTTTCTCTATATTACTCCATTTTGTTAATACGGTTGGTTTGCATAGAATTTACTTGTTGTTAGATCTTTGTGCATTACCAAATAGATTACTTATAAGAGTTGTATTCTGATATGAAGAGTGATTGAACCAGTGTAACTAAAGGCACCAGGGACATAACATCTTCGTTTCCAAGGATGATGGCGCATTGACAATGTAATTTGGGCGATGGTGTCCACTTACCATTAAGTGGTCCATTCTTTACCTATTTTATAAAAATAACAGGAGCGGAAGGAGAATAAACCTTCTAAACTATAAAACAAAAGTTTTATTTGCTTGACCCGAGAATTGATTCCGTCTTGAATTTTTAGCCTGCGAATTATCACCAAACGAGAAATAAAAAAAAGTCCATTCTTATTATACCTGTTAGAGAGAAACATCCATTTTTAAAATTTCTTATAGCCGTTTAAAAAACCAAACCTTTATGATGATGCCTTCGTGTCTGTCTGTCGCTGACTATGTCCAACTTAGCAACCGAAAGAAAACACTTAGTACTACCAACGGCCTGGGCGAGATTGCTACGGCGCCCGTGTAACCGCTAACCAAACCCAAGCGAAAAATGTAAATAAAAAAACAAAAGCAATGAATGAAATTATTAAAAAATTAGTTACTTTGGCACCCTTACTGGAAGAGCTTTGTGCAAGCTCGTCTGGGTAGGTAGCACCCACTCATCAGATATTCTACCGCAAAACAGCAGTACTTGGTATTGTAGCGTTCCGGTTTGAAGGGTGAGTGAGCCAGTGTAATTACAGGCACAAGGGACATAACATCTTAATTCCCAAGGTTGGTGGCGCATTGGTGATGTAAGCGATGGTTAACATTTCTAACAAGGGCGTTGGTAACCACTTACCATCAGGTGACCCATATGCTCGTCCGCCTTCCTATTCTATAAAAAAAACCCTGGGCCATCACCCAAACGTTACTGTCACTGTTTGTTAACAGTTATAGTAACGGTTAACCTATTGGTTAACACTAACAGGTGAAGTTTAATAGCACATCTTCTCACTAAAATGTATCAAGAAATGTAGAAATCTGACCGTATCAATACTTGATGCCATTTGATCAATTCGACGAGTTCAGCTTCAACCAATCCGAGATCATGGTTCGATAAGTAATTGTTCTTCTTGACGATATTGCTCAAATCGTGCTGCAGCAAGCGAAACTGCACGCGAAGATGTGTACAGCTGACGTAGAGGATATGATCCGCACCGCAGATATTAGCCAGGACTACGGCAACTAAAATTATAAACATTAAAAGGATTCCACAGGCTGAGATGGGGGCTCAATCAAGGAGCCACATCGCTCTGGCCGCTCTGGACCGCGGCACTGGAGTGAACACTCGTGTTTGCGCCCATACTTGTGCTTTTTAATTTCTATTATGATGTACTAGCTGTGAGACTGGCCAGTGTGATCGATTTCAAATTAGTAGAACTATATTTTATAATCCTTTATGTTCAAGTTTTTTTTTCGTATGTATTTCAGTCATTAAAATCGGTCCAATGGTTTTCATATCTAAGTTTTTCATTTTCTATACATGTTTTTTTACAAAAAAAATATGTTTAAACTCACCCGACCAAAATTGATGGACATACACGAACGGCCAATATCTAATATCGTGTGAATCAAAGGGATATTTTATCAAAAACGGCAACAATAAATCAACTTCCTCTGTTTTAATATAAATCATTACAATCAGAATAAAAGGACTGATCGTGAAAGCCATTAATAGTACAAGATTCAATATAAAAGAGGATTTCAAAATGAAGTGTAAGAAATTCAAGGCGTCACTCCTTATGGCATCTCTTTTATCGTCGATTTTATCATCTCTAGCTTCAAGTTCTCGTAATTCTTCAATTAAATCACAAATATCATCTTCGTAGTATATTATGCATATTGCTTTGATGTTCGCTAAAAAGCTGAATGTGATGCATGGCGCCACATACGTCACTTCGACAAATGTTTTACCGGTTGTAATACCGTCAATGAACCAGCAAATAGCACCAAGTAAATCACTATTCAGCCATATAAAGTTAATTATATATATCAGACGAGTTTTAATTTTTTTTATCTGTTCTAGTTTTTTGCTTTGCACCATAAGGCCGCTGCAGAGTAGTATGAAGTTCATTTTCTTTATTGATTCGTTTAAATAATTCTGGTTACGATCTTCCATATTGTACTTCTCAATTTTATGTTACGAATGCGGTAAGAAACCGAAGACGGGTTAGTTTTTAAAGACTGTTTCATGTATTTAAACGCTCTGTAACGCCTATTATAATTATTAATTATTACACAAACATGTTATTAGGTGATTAAATAATGATTTTTAATATTATATGTAACTGTTTTTTTTTTAATTTCATTTCTTCAAAGGTATATTCGATGGCACAATGTCTTTTCAATGTGTATTTATGAGGTTATTAAAAATTTTCAAAACGAGAAAACTTATCTTGATTTTCAATTGCAATTAAAACTATTTATTGAGTGGTAGGGTTTTTACATAAAATGGGTCATTTATTTAAATAAAAAATTTTTGATGGAATTCAAATTTTAGAATTTTTTCGTTCTTTAAAGATTTTTTGGTTTGGAAAACGTGGCCTAACTTGTCGCCGCCACTTATAGACATTGGCGCAGTAAGCGCTATTAAACATTCCTTACATCGCCAATGCGCCAACCTTGGCAATTAAAATGTTATGTGCCTGTAGTTACACTGGCTTTTCACTCTTCAAACCGAAACAATGACAAGTATTGCTGTTTGACGGTAGAATATCTGTTGAGTACCCACAAAGTTTCACAAAGCCGTACTACCAAGTGTAATTTTCAATTTTTCTATATATATTGTTTTTGTTATTTAATTTTTGTGATTGGATTGGTCGAGTTTTTATTTGAAGCGTATATTCAGAAAAATATTTCGATGATAGACTTAAAATTATTTCGGGAATAAAATGTTTTATTTCAATCGTATCACATTCGAAATAAGATTTATATTTATTTTTTAGGGAAACATACAATGTGATGACAATTATAGCATAATATAAAATAATAAATATATCAGCTAAGTGTCCACAGATAATAAATCAGACAATCTTCAAAATTTATAATAATAAAAAATAATAAGTAATAACAAAATAACGCGAATAGAACTTATGCCTGAAAATCTTTTTTCATAGTTAAAAAACTACGGATTCATTCCGTCGTGTGCATATGACGCTAAATGTGTTAATATTTAGCTTAAATCCAATTAATATATATTATTAGGCGCTACTTAACGTGTATTATATTGTTGAATACAAAACGTAATTAAAAAATAATTTACATACAATAAGGTGATTATGAAGCGCGAGTTCCATTTACATTTAGATTCTATATAAAAATAATACTAAGCATGTATTATGTATTGGTACTTGCCCGGGTTTGAACCCACGATCATCGGTTAAGATTCACGCATTCTAACCACTAGGCCATCTGGGGTATATTTAATAAGAATGTTGTAAATTATTAGTTATATCTTATATTAAAATATACTTTATAAAGAAGGATTTTTACAAACACTTTCGATCCGTTTCAGGTTATATTAGTTTTCGTCAGCGGCTTCGTCCGCCTGTCTGGGGGTTGAGCAGGAGTTTGGTGAGAAAAAAAGCAGCTTTTGTCCTTCCTTGTGATTCAAGCTTGCTTCATACTAAAAATATATCCACAATAACCGACTTACATTCCATCTTAAATTAAAATGTTACACCGAGAAGTCGATTGACAACGTACGCAAATTATATATAATTTATCGTCACCTAGAATAAGCTCCAAACCTTCTCCTCAAAAAGGAGAGCCTTAGCCCAGCTGTGGGACATTAATAGGCTGTTACTGTACTGTTATCGTCACCTCGAAACATCGTTAGAAAATATTTGTCGTCCATCTACTATCGATACGCAACAAAAAAAACAATTTTCGAATATCTTGTTCGTGTTGGTATTGCTATTGCCTTAGCATATAAATTAGGTACATTCTACATTGATATTTCCTTATGTACCTTATTTAAATTCCTATCGATGAAACTTGTATTACGTGCTAAGGCCGATGGTAGTCCGTGACAATTAATATCTCTCTGAGTTATTATGTTTATATATTGTGTATATGTAATATTTAATTAAAGTAAAGTAATAACCTGTGAATATCCCACTGCTGGGCTAAGGCCTGATCTCATATTTTTGAGAAGGTTTGGAGCTTATTCAACCACGCTGCTCCTATGCGGGTTGGCAGAATTTCAGTGAAATTAGACACAGACAGTGCAGATTCTCTCACTATTTTTTTCTTTACCGTCAAGCAAGAGATGAATTATGAACACAAATTAAGCATATGAAAATTCATTGGTCAAGCACCCGGGTTTGAACCCACGATCATCGGTTAAGATTCACGTGTTCTAATCACTAGGCCATCTAGGCTATATTTAATTAGAATGTTGTAAATTACTTGTAAAATCTTTTATAAAAATATACTCTTTAAAAAAAGATTTTACAAACACATTCGTTTTAGGTTAAATTGGTTTTCGTCCGCTGCTTCGCCCGCCTGTTGGAGGGTGTTTGCTATAAAAAAGTAGCTTTTGTCCTTGCTTGGGAAGCTTGTTTCATACTAAATTTAATAAAAATCGGTTTAGTGGTATAACCGTGAAAGCGTAACAGACAGACGAAATTACTTTTGCATTTATAATATTAGTATATGATGTAATGCTACCAATCAAACCAGTTTTCTGGTGAAGTTCGATCATTTATCTTATTTTTATTATTGATATGATGTTATCATTTCCTACTGAATATAAATATTTTGTTATTTAAAAAAAGACATAATTTATATATTTTTTTATTAAAATAAAACACAATTTTATCACTATATTCAAGCTATCAAAGATAATATAATCACAACGCCTTACAGATAATTAAAATATATTCAAACCATGGCATTTACATAAAGATAAAGATTGTCGCCATAAAAATATATATTACTTCTATATACTATAGCGCTTTCACCGCGACTTCGCTCGTGTTATTCAGAATTACTAAATACCAATTTCCGTAGCTCTTTCTTCAAAATTTTTTTTTTTTTATAAAAGCTTTCATCCCCATAGTGACAAACACTACTCGTACCTATAAGGGTTAAATTATCAAAAATCCTATCCTACTCTGTAAAAGGTAGGCACATTTTAATACTTCTTCTGGTGGTTTTTTTATGTTATAGGTACGAAGACAAATGGGCCACATGATGTTAAGTGGTCACCACCACCCATAGACATTGGCGATGTAAGAAATATTAACAATTCCATACATAGTCGATGTGCCACGAACCTTGGGAACGAAGATTTTATGTCACTTATACCTGAAACTGCACTGGCACACTCGTTCTTCAAAAACCGGAACGCAACTGAGTATTGCTGTTTACCGGTAGAATATGTCACTTGTATACTTTAATGTGTAGATTATGAAACATTTGCACGAGAAAAACTATCTCGATATCCAATGTCGACGTGACTGTAGACACATGCAGATTCACGAAACATAAAGAACGATATTTATGTTAAACTATCACGAACTTAACATAATTATAGTGTAAGAAAATTATCAGTTATTATCTTTTATATTTTAGGGTTACTTGATATAAAAAATAATCCGGTAAATTATATCTTTTGTAAAAAAAAAAAACGATTGTGGTGTTGATAAGTTTTAAATTACAACGCATTAAAAAATTCTATTAAAGAATCTCTTTTTCTGTCCGTTCTTCTATCTCCCTCTCTATGTATAGATGTCTGTAAATTGTGATACATGACGTACTTAAGTTATATGATTGAAAAACGCATTGCAAGATTCAATTGACGAGCCGATTGGCGTGGTTGGTAGATACTTGCCTTTTCTCGCCGAAGGTTGTGGATTCGATTCCCATCCAGGACATCCCATTTGTGTGCATGAACATGTCTGTTTGTCCTTAGTCTGGGTGTAATTTTCTATATAAAAATGTATTTACAAAAGAAAAATAGTATACATATACTATCAGCATATCAGTTGTCCGGTTTCCATAGCACAAGCTTTGTACAAGCTTAATTTGGGATCAGATGGCCGTGTGTAAAAATGTCACCAGGATATTATTATTAATAATTGTTTTTCTGGTTTCAACAGCAACAGGAAAACATTGGTAAAAATCACTTCTGTAAAAAATTAACATCGATATAATTGAAAATCTTCGCTGAGGTTTATTTTGTCGAATCATTATTACTGGTTGTCCTTAACACAGCTTATTGAATTAGCCTAACTAGGATAGCCAGTAATTGATCTTAATTTGATTTAATGACAATGTTATTGTCCAAGATCAAACATTTAATGTTCAAATAGGTATTTTAAAAAAATAAATTTAAAAATCTTCAAGATGCTTTGAAAAACTTTTGTGATTTATTTATTTTTTGTTAATTTCTATATCTTTGACTGATTAGTTGATTAGTGAATCATATTACAAAATCTAAATTAAAGGGCGCTTTAGGCTTTTCGGAAATACACAAGTTTTAGATGAAAAGGAAAGATGCGTCTACAGTCAAAATGACTTATAAAACGTTGCTTAGTAGATTTTCCTTCAAATCATATTTGTAGTTTCATGAAATGTCACAAAGGATTATTTCCTTCAATTCAACTATACCTACGCATGACGTCATGTTTAGAAAATTAAAAGTATAATTGAATTCGAAATCACGTCCTTGAAATCTATCACAAGAGTCAGTTGTTGTCAAATTTGACTGATATTTATATGAAAAAAGGTATAATAATGTCTAGGACACTCACACTAGTGTGTTTTTGTACTAAATCTATGTATGCGTATGTGAGCGCCCCCGCTGTGCGACAGACTGCGTATTGACTATGGGAATTTTGACATAGGGTTGATTCGTTTAGTAATTTAAAAAAAAGATTAAATTTTTATATTTAATCTGTAATAACGTATAAAAAGCTGTTGAAATTAAAATACTAAAATTCAGACAAAACTTCGAACTTATATTTAATCCTAACTAATGTTATAATGTAGCCGAAATGGCCTACTGGTTGGCCTAGTAACGCCTGAATCTTAACCGATGATCGTGGGTTCTAGCCCGTGCAAGCACCACTGAATTTTCATGTGTTTAATTGGTGTTGATAATTTATCTCGTGCTTGACAGTGAACGAAAACATCGTGAGGAAATTTTGCCACATGTGTATTCTACCAACCCACATTGGCATACCTAACACCTTACCCCTTAAGAGAGTTATATAAATGAATATATATACGGATCTCGCTAAGCGTTTGAAAACAAGATAAAACATTATTGTTTACTTTTGAAGCTTTAACGAATTTATATTGAAGACAAAAAACGTTTATTGTGCTTTATATAAATCATGGAATCCATTGTATTGGCTACATAAAATTTAATAGTTTAGTCAATTAACAATTGTTTATGGTTTAATTAAAAGTGTGTTTCCCTTTAACCTATAAACACTATTAAAAAGTTAATATATTCAAATTGCATAAAACACTTTAGTATGTGTCTGTTTTTTCGCTTATTCATTTTAAACTTGAAACATTTGGTATAATTTATTGACATTTATCAAGCACGTAAAGCCTTGTCCTGCCCCGGAACTCATTCGAATCGTGTCAGATTATGTGAGTAAGAAAGTGCACCTGTGTTTGCGCACACACTTGTGTTCTATAATACGTCCTGCGCAGTCGACTTGAGATTTGCCGCCGTGGTCGACGTCTGTCAGGAAGACAACATGTGATATTTTTAATAATAATGTTGTGATTTGTTATTTGCATAGTGTAAAAGTGTAAAAATAAATTGTTGTTTTGTTGTTTTAATACTTTATCAAGCCCTATTATATTGCTTACATGACTTACTATGATAAAATATAGGTTACCTGTTATTTGGCGGTAGAGCCTTATAGTACAAGCCTTTCTGTTTGGATACCACCCACATATCCCAATCAGCAATACATAATATTGAGTTTTGATTTGAAGGGAAACTGAGCGATTGTAACTACAGGCGTAAGGGATAAAATCTCTGTTTCATTAAAATAGTGGTGCATTTTAAGGGATGTTTAATATTAGTACGAGATGTCCGGTCGCCTACCTATTTTATATATTAAAAAAACAATAAGCAAAATTTGTTTATGTATCAAACCTGTGTTTACCGGATTGACACCGGTTGCGACGTGAATGTTGACAAATACACCACGAGTTTTATCGAGGATGTGTATCATATCGCTTCAACTAAGTCTATTTGGAAAATGGACTTGATATATAACTTTTTAAGGGAACTTACGCACTTACACAGCATTTTTACTGGTGGTAGGGCTTTGTGCAAGCTCGTCTGGGTAGGTACCACCCACTTATCAGATATTCTACCGCAAAACAGCAATACTTGATATTGTTGTGTTCCGGTTTGAAGGGTGAGTGAGCCAGTGTAATTACAGGCACAAGGGACATAAAATCTTAGTTCCCAAGGTTGGTGGCGCATTGGCTAAAAGCGATGGTTGACATTTCTTACAATGCCAATGTCTAAGAGCGTTGGTGACCACTTACCATCAGGTGGCCCATATGCTCGTCCGCCTTCCTATTCTATAAAAAAAAAATCCTTTATATATGTATATGTCACCGCAAAAGTTAATCGTTATTTTATAATAAATCTTGACATATAAGCTATCAAACAATTTTGAGCAGTGGGACAGTCACAGGCTGTTGATGTACTGTTGCTGTATATAGTTTACTATAACGACTGATAATTCCATGATGATAAGTGATCGCCACCACCCGAACACATGAGCACTATAAAAAATATTAACCATTCATTATAACACCAATATCAACCTTGGGCACTAAGATGTTATGTCCTTTGTGTCTGTAGTTACCCAGGCTCACTAACCCTTTAAACCGGAACAAAACAATAATAAGTATAGCTGTTTGACGGTAGAACATGATGAATAGTCGGTACCTACATAGACGGGCTAGCACAAAGCCCAACCACCGAGTAATATTCCGTTCCCTATAATATAATGACCAGATCACAATATCTCCAATGAACGATAATTTTCCAATTATGAGCTTTTGGATTGTACTGCCTTTACTTCAACAATTGACAGAGCCTGAGAGGATAGTATTATTTTTGTAATTCAAATATTTAGTTGAAATAACACAAAAATTTGGTTTCCTAAATTTGTCGTCCTCAGATCTAGGCTTCCTAGGATTAAACTTAAATTCACCACTGATTTGATTATGATGATTGTGGCCAATAGGTCGCTGCGCAGGTCATATTTTAGTGCACAAGTGTTTGCGCAAACAGTACACTTTCTTTTCGTTGCCTCTCATAACCTGATGTCTTAGCTAATAGAAGAATTTTAACTTTAACTGAAAGAACTTTAACTGATTATAATACTCTTAAATCTTTGGCGAACTTTTTGGTATAAAACTTTTTTGGAGGGTACAAATTTCGAGACCGAATTTAAGTATAAAGTTATCCTATTACCATGTATAGACTTGCGTTGGCTTTACTTTCTCTATTAGGTAATGTTAATTATCTTTTTTTATTTATTAAATTAAATAAAAAAAAAAACCTAATTTAAAATGAGCTCATCGACAACCCTACGTTCCCATCACACCCCTTACCCGTCAAGCCCCTGCAGTGTTTGGCAAGTGCACACACGCACACAATCAGACACGCACACAAAAAATTGACATGCCATAAATTCAAAGAACCTGTTCTTTAGGGCTATGTCGTATTTATTTGTGGGCCATTATAAACAAACTTTTGATTAATTTATACATCTGAAATTGGACTCTATATCTATGACGACAAGACTTATCTAAAATGTATTATTAATTTTGTAAATAGGCTTAATAAAGTTTAGATATAGACCGTATAATTACGGGGATAAAAATCAAAATTCAGTGTCTTTTAAGTGTCGAATGTCAAGGCATTTCTCGTGAAATAGTGTAATTATAAATAGATTTCTCGGTTTTTGGTTACATTTTTATAATGAAATAGACGTTAGAGGTGACTTTTCTTTTCAATTTATATATCCCAGAATGAAATATGAGATTTACTTTTCAAATTCAAAGAAATTAAAAAAAAACGCAATAAAGAAATTACTTCTAATAGGAAGCTACCAGTACAGTTCTCTTTCGACGTTGTGTTAATGGCGGCCTTAGAGAAGGAAAGAGGAAAAATATAATTTAATTAAGTAAAAAAAACAGAAGGCAAACGAGATTCCCACAAGGTAAGTTCACTTCTGACCTTGATAAAGTTAGCTTAATACAGTACATGTTATGTTAAAGCAGGTTTGTATACCAAAAGTAATTTATATAGTATAAATTAAAAAAAAAGCGTCAAAATTTATCGAATAGGAAACCTATTGTTTGATAAAAAGCTTATATGAATTCGAAATATTTAATTACCCACCTTTTTAACTGTTAAAGATTTATTTCACTTTATAAAAATACCGATGTTTATTAGACACAGTATACCTTCAGTATAATCATAATTTATAAAAAAAATCAAAGCCATTTTTCATTAACTTACTTTTAAATACAAATAATAATAATGTCCTCCAGACCGATTTCATTCTCAAGAGAGATTAGCCAACTACGCAGATATTATAGTGCACAAGTGTGTGCGCAAACACAGGTGCAATCTCCCCTAGCTCTCATAATCCAATGGGACAGCAATCCGACACGACCGGAAACAGTTCAGGCGCAGGACAAACGGCTTTACGTGCTTTCTGAGGCACGGGAGTCTACACACTTCCAACTTCCAGACTCCGGGTTGCTACTGAGAATTGTCACAGAAAAACCCAATAACTTTTTATTGGCCCGACCTGGGAATTGAACCCTCTGGTCTGCAGCCTTACATCAAGCGATTAGACCAACGAGGCAGTCAACTTTTAAATACATTCATTTCGAAATCCTCTATTCAATACACCCTTAATTTGTACTAAATATACTAGGTTATATGGTCTCCAGAATATTAATTCATTTGCAAGAATTAATCAAACGAACTACGCGCGAATTTAACCAAAACGAATGTTCTTTTAAATATAAAGTCCACAATATGAGTATATCTCACGATTGTCTCATATGCTTACAATGTAAGCAGGCCCACTGCATGCCGGCGATCCCGTGACACGCCCCCCCCCCCCCCAAAGATACGGAGTGAGTCCCGCTGGTTTTAATGGAAATTCGATTGCGCCGAAGGCGATTTCATATGGAGGATAACCGGCTCGGAGAACCAATGTTAGGGGTTACCCGGTAGTATTGGTACTGTGAGACTTCAAATTAAAACAAACGAGTATGTATTCTGGGATAGTGTAATTGTTTTCTAATACTGAATTTTTAAAAATTTATATTGTACTTTGAAAAAAACATTCTTATAGCGCGATGTAAAATACATCTAACACCATCTATAGACGAGAATATAAACTAAATAATATTAAGCATAATGTATTTCGATCTTGAACACACGTGAATGCGTTTTTCCAGCGAGAAAAAAAAGGCAACTGCAAACCAATGCAAAGAACGAAGCCGCTAAATGCCCATACGTATATTAATATGATTTGCCCATTTGTATCATTTGATACTTTAGTTTTATCACCGCGGCCGAAAGGTTTTGGAAAAACACAGTTAATTTCAAGAAGGTTAAAGAAGAAGATTGTTGTTCTATTTCACGAGACGAAGTCGAAAGAAGTTGGTAAAAAACTGTGAAAAACTTTTTTATATATTATTATACTCATTAGTTTAGTAAGAAATAAGGAAGAGCTTAGCTACCGCCTGTCCCATGTCAAACTGCGCGCACCACGGCCCTATATGAGATTAATGAAATGGAATCAATCGGAACATTTATATAAATTATATAAAAATATCCACTTCAATAGTAGTATTTATTTTACATTATTATTACATATAAAATAATAATACTTTATACAAATTTAAATATATATAAAAACTATTTTATCCCTAGAATCAATTTTTAAAGAATTTAATAAGATTTCAAAATATTTTCGAATTTGTTTAAAATTAAAATCAATTCTATTTTATTTTTTTTATTATTATTTATCTCATGTGTAGCAATGATTCGTTGCATTCCGTCGCACACGAATACTCGCTGCCACATTGCGTGCAGAAATCATTTTCATTTGTTAAACCTAAAATGAACCTTATTTCGTTGTCACAAGGTATACTGATATCTACACCGAGAGTTATAATTTTGTATTTTTACTATACCAATAGACCTCTGTTTTGTTATTCGAAAGTAGCCCTTATATCATTGGGCTTGAGGCGAATAACAGTACAAAGCCGCGTGGTTTTTAAAATCAAACCTTATTAATACAAGGCTTAAAGTAAAATTTTGATTGTTTTATCATTGAGGTTCACTTTGCAAATGTATGCTGCATTTGATTACCTTTAATTTGAGCTCTATTTTTTATGCAATACGGTAGAATGTATTCTTTTTATTAACATTGTAAATGGACCCTTGAAATCGCATCGAGCCGGCCGTTTTCTTTATCAACAACGTTGGTTAGAATAGTCTCACGTCTAGCATTCGTTGAAGATAGTGACCTAAATACACATAACGAGATTCTAGTTTTGGAAACATTTACAAGACGGTTATAAAAAATATATTAAATTCGATAAATTATTAATTATCTGTTCGAAATTCAAAATCTAGAAAAATATTGAGTTATTGTTTTTAGAAAATAGCGCCAAAATATGACAGCTATTTGTTGTGTTCACAAAATTTTAATATGTTAGATGACTGCCTACATAGAGGCCGTATGTGCTATATATAAGGGCGCAAATCCCGAGGTCCTGGGTTCCAGGTCGGGCCAATAAAAAGTTATTGGGTTTTTCTGTGGCATAATCACTGGTATATCGGATTTTCCGTCCCATTGGATGGAGTCGGAATAGAGAGTGCATCTTTGTTTGTACGCACTTGTGCACTAAGTACAATATGACCTGCGTAATTGGTTAGTATCCCTTGAGATTGGCTACCGTGGCCGAAATCGGTTAGGAGGACATTATCACCATGTTAGATACTTCACACTATTAATTGAGAAAATTTCACATGCGTTATAGCGTCGTTAACATTGTAACCTACTACGGCTGTATTTAATTAAATTTTGCATACAGTATAAATAAATTTAACCTCAAACATAGGCACACATATTTAAAAAATACGAAAGCACAGTTAGAAAAAATCACTCGCTACGTGTAACAATAAGTACGGTGATAAAAAAATAAGATTTCTGGTTTATATAACATTTTCATACCTATTCTTCGATTCCTTATACCTTTCATTATTAGTTTTAAGTTCTAAACACAGCAAAGAAGTATCTATAAGCGTTTGATAATATATACATTTTAATGTCAACACAAACAACACACTCTCTCTAATATCTGCTTCCATTAAACACCAGTCACCATGCGTTGCGTCCGGCTCTGATTATTCCATCACTATCATGTCTTGCACTATGAGATGTATTTTGAGTTTTGTGTCCTGTCTGAATACAATATCTTGTCGTTCTTTAACAGAAAAAAAAAAACAAAAATTTCAAATGAGGTTCAAGATTTTTGTTAGAAAATTAAAATGATTGCTTAATAAGGAACCACGTCTGATACTGCAGAACATTGTAAATAATATAATATCGATTCTGAAATATCTTAAAGAAAGGTAACGTATTGTTTAACGCTTCGGGCGAAAATGTTAGGCCGCCCTAAAATATCCACTAAAATGTTGTGACGAATAAAGTCTCAGTGCCGCTCCGGGCGATCACCCCCGATGCCCTTAGGAAAATACTCTTCCTGGAAATTATTCCGATATAATTTATTATGCTCTCTTATGCAAACCCTGTGTTATTTACGTATACAGATAGCCAGCATGCCACTTCGTCTAATCATTATTAAAAAATATAGAAATGGTTGTTACATTCAGACATTATTTTTTAACTACCAAACGCTTAAAAAAAGAAAACACAGTGTATTTTTCTAGCTTTATTTTCTTAGTACTTTCTTTCGTATTATTTATACTTAAGTTTGAGGTGATACTGTTTATATCTTATACAAAATTTACTTTAAAATATCGTAGTTAATTTTCTTCATTAAAATTGTGAAAAAAAATATTATATAACATAATTAAAATTAGCAAACAAACATTAGAAAGCTGCTGTTTAATTTTAGCGCTATTTTGTAAGATGAAAAAAATTATTAACAAATATTTTTTAGAATAATTTGAATTTAGAACATTTAATTTTAATTTATAGTAGATAAATAAATAAATTCATTCAAAGCGTAAATTATGCGAAAATTTTAAAAACTAGACAAAATATATACCAACCACGTCCGTGAAAAAATACCTGACTAACAAAAATTATTATTTTTTTAATTTTAAAGAAAAATATTTCTTTTCATCTCTTATTAAAATAGTATCATGAGAGATAATACTAGAATTAAAACCTCTTGGGCCAGACGTTATTATTTCTTCAGGCCATTGGGTCACTTGGTTGGACCAGCGTGAAGGCGGAAAGCGGATGTGGTAGGACCGGGAAACCTCACACGTTGAGAGAAGCCTCTGGCCAGACTGCGAAATGCTGAGTATTAGCAGTAAGAGAAAAAAAGAGAATAAATTTATAATTTATGTGTTTTTTTATAAGTATTAGCAGAAATTCAATACGAAATAATAATGTTAATAACACTTACAAACATATCATGTGAATTTCGTAGATACTTGCCTTTCACGCCGAAGGTTGTGGGTTCGATTCCCACCCAGGACAGACATTTGTGTGTATAAACATGTCTGTTTGTCCTGAGTATGGGTGTAATTATTTATATATCAGTTGTCTGGTTTCCGTAATGGCCCAGGAGATATTATTATTATTATTTGTCAACATTTAAATTTCCAATCAGACCAATAAGAACAAATCGGACTTTAAAAACTAATTGTTAACTAGTTTTGCAATATAGTATCTGAATTACAAATGAACGGACGGTCAATTTATGTAATATTTAAATGGTACCTTCTAAGAAACTAGACCGCAACAAGTCGACTGTATTTTTTCAAAATAAAGTAACAGCCAATTTAATATCTGTGGCTTATTTTTAGTTTCATGCAAAATAAATCTTATCTTTATTCATAACAGAGTTCGCGGTCACATCTACCCATAGACATTTTCGTATATTGTTAATTTTGGGAATCAAACGATCGCCTTCAAGTCGCCTCAAATAATAATGTATAAAAGAACAATTTAGATTAAAAGAATATTACCGCTGAGTTCTATCGCTGGTTTAGGTTCTTATCACTTGAGATGTTTCTTCTGAATCGATGGTAGATATTTGGTATTCAATAAACTGTTATGCATCTATATTGAATAAAGATTTTGTCTTTAGATTTAAATATGGCTTTTAATACGTTGCTAGCCATCTTTATTATGTATAATTGTCTCCTGAATACATTGGTTTACCCACTTAACAAACAACAATACGAGGACGTGATGTTTGAGCGTAGAATAGAGAGCGAAACAATAAATTTAATAGAGGGTATCGTTTGTGCAAGAGTGCACAAAGCCAACGACTGAACTTGTAGTTTATCAGACGAGCGAGAGTCTAATGATTGGTTATCAACTTGCCAACTACGAGATCCGGGGGATCAATTCTACTAACTCATAACGTTTTCGATACGTTCTCGATTCTATTCCGATTCGATTCGAAGCACAACTGGATCGTTTTGTTAGTTAAATAGGAAAACGGTTAAACGACAATAATTACGTTTCGATATAATCGCGATATTGACAATTTGTTTGTAGAATTTAACCCGGTTGTTGCGAGTTTTGTGCTTATATTATTAAACACTACATAAAAAATATATTTATTTGTTGAAACTATGAATGCATTTTTATAATAAACAAAATTAAAATGAATAGAAAAACAAAATACACATTACAAATTTATAGCAAAAACACGCCGTCTAAAAGATTGTCCTGTGGCATTGTACCGAAGACGCTGGCACTATTGCCTCTGCACCGCTAGACTCAGCCTTTGGGCTACATAAACGTCAGCTCTTGGGTCACAGATTCAACATTCAACACTTCATTCTGATTTACAATTCGAAGTAATATGCTGTCTAGCTAAAATAACCATAAAATAAATGTGTGATATCTATAATATTCTTAAACTTATGTAATGAATAATGTCTTATTGAAAACTTGTGACTTTTTTTTGTTATAAACTTTTTTAAATTAAATTATATATTAGACTAAAGTAAAAAGTCTCTTACAAGGTTTTGAAGTTGTGCAGCCGTAATGCATAATATACTCGTATGTTTGTAAGTATGGGGTCGTTCCAACGTTACGTAAGCGATGCCCGTTGTGGGGGTTAAGTACTTCCTTATTTCAACTGATAAGCGACAAGGGGAAAACAAAAATGTAACGTTCGATAAAACTGCAAGGGAATACAATATTTTCTAACTTTCTCTAAATCGACGTTTTGTTTAAATATTCCGTAATCCGTAATTCCGAAACAGCCTGTGAATGTCCCACTGCTGGGCTAAAGGCCTCCTCTCTTCTTTTTGAGGAGAAGGTTTTGAGCTTATTCCACCACGCTGCTCCAATGCGGGTTGGTGGAATACACATGTGGCAGAATTTCAGTGAAATTAGACACATGCAGGTTTCCTCACGATGTTTTCCTTCACCGTAAAGCACGAGATGAATTGTAATCACAAATTAAGCACATGAAAATTCAGTGGTGCTTCTTTTTTTTAAATATAAATATTTTTAATTATTAAATTAGTTACGAGCTATTGAAAAAAATCTAATTATAAAGTCTGTTCCGGTTTGAAGGGTGAGTGAGCCAGTATAACTATAGGAAGGTTAATATTTATTAAAAGGCCAAAGTCTATGGGCGTTATAAGAAATATTGCCAGCCTTGCAGAAAGGTTTCTTTTTAAAGGTTTCAAGCTTAGGATCGTATCTCACTTGTAAAATGTTGTAAGCGGACTTACGTTGATACGCTACTTTGATATTTGTGTCCTTTAAATGTTATAACCATAACATTCAATGTCGTATATCACTTTCTGACAATTTACGATTCTTTTTTGCGAATTTGCTCTTACACAATAGTTCCGCCGATTATTATATCAAAAATTATTGTAATAAAACATCACATCTCAAAAGTAAAATTGTATTTAATTTTGAATTTTTTCAAGCTAATATGCAATATTTTGCTTACAAAGTTATGACCTCGTGTGTTTGTGTGCGTGTATTGGTATGTATGTGTATGTGTGTGCAAAGATTAATAATTGAGAGTCATAATGAACTAATATTCAATCATACATTGTCTTCAGTAGAGCGAAATATGACCAGGAACGGCTTAGAATCTGAAATTAAAAAAAAAAGTAAACTAATTTGAAATTACTAACTACGTAGTGGTTATAATAATATCTATTAGCAGCTTTTTTTTATTTCACATCAGTAGGCATACCGGCAAATGGACCACATGATGGTTGACATTTCTTACAATGCCAATGTCTAAGGCCGTTTGGTGACCACTTACCATCAGGTGGCCCATATGCTCGTCTACCTTCCTATTCCAACCCAACCACCAACCAATGAGGCAGTCATCGTATTATTATATAGTGATAAGGTTAGTGCAAGCTCGTCTGGGTCAATAGCAGAGTTTTAAGTGTGCAACAATCTCTTTTAGAATTCGGTGCCCCAAGATTGTAATTCATTTTATTTTTTCATAGAATAGGAATGCGCACGAGCATATGGGCCACCTGATGGTGAGTGGTCACCATCGCCCATAGACATTGGCATTGCAAGAAATGTTAACGCTTACCAATGCGCCACCAACCTTGGGTACTAAGATGTTATGTCCCTTGTACATGTAGTTACATTGATTCAATCACCCTTCAAACCGAAACACACAAAATACTAAGAATTGCTGCTTGATGGTATAATATATGATGAGTGGGTGGTACCTACCTAGACGGGCTAGCACAAAGCTCTACCAAGTAAACTAAAAACTAGCAACTTTCCTTTTGACTGAGTATATGCCGTTTTTCAAATTTATTATTATTTTAGATAATGTATGCCATAAAAGTATATCTTATTATTAAAAAAAAAACATATAAATATTTTTAGAACATTGTGTTAGTATAATGTTGCTATGAAATAAGACTAACCACTCAATTGAGACTAAATATCTGAATCACGTCTAAAAATAGAGCAGCGCTACGAGTCTGTTATTTAGAATTGTTTTAACAAGGATATGCCACAGACAAAACAGACCAAATCGCTATTCGTAACAGTGCTGACTTTTCACGATTATTTAATTTAATCTTAAGATTATTTAAATAAATACATATAACAAATCAATAAAATACTTGACAAAGTAACGTCTTGTAAGCTACTGCGCACCCACCACTGGGCTAAAGCGTTTGAAGAAGTCCGGAGCTTATTCACGTGCTTTAATGCAGATTTTGCATTAACTCATGCAAGTTCGCAATATTTTGTATACCGCTGAGCATGAAATGTTATAAACAAAGTTGCAATTTCAATGCGATTCAAATTGAGACATATCAGACACCACTGAGCTTTACATTCCTTATTTGTGATTATAATAATAATTCATCTCGATGAAGTAAAACATCGCGAAGAAACCTGCGTATGTCGATCGAAATTCCGTCACAAGCACCAATGAAACAATGCTATTGTTCTGAGGGACAGTCCTACTAATCTATAACGGTAATATACGATACGATCCAAATTCTATTCCTCACGAAATTAAACTTCAGTGGAATCGTAATTACCATTTCTACTTATTTTTACTGGTTACGATACGTTTTCGATCGAACTTCGACCGAATTGCAACCGGATCGTTGTGTAGAATAGAAAAACCGTTAAACGGCAACGATAACGTTTCGATACGATTGCGATAAAGGTATTTGTTAGTAGAATTTACTGTTAAGTTTGTGTTGTTTTATTTTTGAAAATATTAGTACCCACTGCCTTTTTAATTGCTATTATTTTGATTGACCGATAAGCGATTGTAACGTTGCTTAATTTAATGTTCTGAAATAATTGAATGATGGCCCAGTGGTGAGAGCATGTGAATCTTAACCGATGATCGTGGGTTCAAACCCGAACAAAAGCACCATTGAAATTTCATGTGCTTAATTTGTGATTATAATTTATCTCGTGCTTGACGGTGAAGGAAAACAAAACATCGTGAGGAAACCAGCTTGTCTGAGAAGTTCTGCCACATGTGTATTCCACCCACCCGCATTGGAGCAGCGTGGTGGTATAAGCTCCAAAAACCTTCTCCTCAAAAAGGATGAGGCCTTAGCTCAGCAGTGGGATATTCACAGGCTGTTACTGTCCTGTACTGTAAGTACGGAGTATATACGTCTTATATAAAAGTTATTTTGATTTTTATCGAATTTTTATTTTTATTGTTAGTATTGACAAACAAACAAAACTTATTTTATATTTACAATAATATATTTATGCTAATCATGTTATTATTCAATTTAAAAAATTATTATACAGTAAAATTTAATACAGATGCAATAAAAAACAATTTATTATGATTTTATACGAAATACTTGAAGCAATAATCACCTAAAACTCTATAATTTATAAAATATTAATGGATACATCAACAATATGATATCTAAGTTAGAATAAATATTTATATAAAGAAAATAACTAAAGTTAAATAACCCGCGACACAAAATATTTTGTAATATCTATAAGGCTGCAAAATGCATATCCCGAGATACTAGGTTTTAAAAAAAATCTGTTTAAAAAAAGCCTGGAATTAGTAAATTGGCTGAACCACAACTATCGTCTCAGCAAGCGCCTGATATTTGAGGTCGGGTCGGTTGTCATCCGATCAGATTATGATACTGAGGGAATAAGGAATGTGTTTGCGCACTACTATAATCCCCTGCGCTGTTAGTTACGGCCAAAGCAGTTTATTCCCCATATATTTTATCATAAACTAAATCACATCGAACGCTACTTATGCAAGAGTGTGAGGCACGTGGTAACTAGTGCAAACTGGTTTATTTCGGTTTTAGCCTCTGTGTGTTACTACTACAAACGCAAAAACGTCTCCAAACTGATTTGCCTGTAGTCTTGATTAATCACCAATCACCATAGCTAGCTAAGACAGCTAGTCACAGTATATATGAAGCATCTTCAGGCATTGTCATTACGTACGTAGCTATTTGAATTGCGAAAATATGGTATATGTTTGGTCACAAGTCGTATTTAAATATAACTCCGTTTTAATTATACTTACAGTTGTAAAAGCGGTCAAATTA
The DNA here is from genome assembly GCF_905147045.1 of Nymphalis io. Taxonomy (NCBI): domain Eukaryota; kingdom Metazoa; phylum Arthropoda; class Insecta; order Lepidoptera; family Nymphalidae; genus Nymphalis; species Nymphalis io. The sequence continues at coordinate 2,798,237 of NC_065910.1, read as the reverse complement.
AGCACAGCGAAGTTTGCAGCAGTCACCTTACAAGGCTTACTAGCTCTGTGAATATAATAATAATAATAATGTAATAATAATATCCATATAGTAAAAAAAAAAGCCGAGATGGCCCAGTGGTTAGAACGCGTGAATCTTATCCGATGATCGTGGGTTCAAACCCGGGCAAGCACCACTGTATTTTCATGTGCTTAATTTGTGATTATAATTCATCTCGTGCTTAACGGTGAAGGATCACCGTTAAGATGAATTATAATATAATAAACATCGTGAGGAAACCTGCATGTGTCTAATTTCATTGAAATTCTGCCACATGTGTATTCTACCAACCCGCATTGGAGCAGCGTGGTGGAATAAGCTCCACAACCTTCTCCTCAAAAGGGAGAGGAGGCCTTAGCCCAGCAGTGGGACAGTAACAGGCTGTTACTGTAATAATATCCTGGGACATTATTCACACACGGCCATCTGATCCCAAACTAAGCAGAGCTCGTACTATGGAAACCAGACAACTGATATACTACATATACTACTTGTCTTATATAGATAATTACACCCAGACTCAGGACAAACAGATATGTTCATGCACACAAATGTGTGACCTGGGTGGGAATCGAGCCCACAACCTTTGGCTTGAAAGGCAAGTATCTACCAACCACGCCAACCAGCTCGTCAAATAAAATATATTGTCAATTAAAACATTACTTTGTTATTGAAGACATAATTACATGTAATTGGCAGTTTTATGGTTTCGAGTTAATTACTCATACAATTCATCCATTATTTATAGTTATGTCTTAAAACGTGAGATCTGAAGGTACCACCATGTGTACAGTAAAATATTGTTGCAACATTCAAAATGTTTATAAATGCGATAAAAACTGCGTCCACTTATGGCTTCGATTGTTCTATAATTAAATGATTAACTGAAATTGTATTAATAATATACGTACGTTTTTTAATTAAATTTGCTACAGATGTCGATGCTGATGTCGTGAAATGCGACAGTAGACATTTTAAAAGAATAACGCCTTGCGAAGTATCATTGACTAAGCAATAAGGGATAAAAAGTATTCGAATTATAAAAAATCGATTTACGAACCATCAATAACGCAATGGTTTACGTGCAGACTAGCGATGTAAAAAGTCCCAAGTTCGATCCTGACCTTTTGGGCTATTGACGTTCCATCTCCAAAAACAAGCTATACGCGTTATTGGAGAGGTAAATAAGAATATTAATAATTTCCTTATTGCAATTATTTATATAAAATACCAAAAAATCTATCACCACCAACTAAACAAATGACCATCTTTAGAAATGGCAAGACGTTATATCTAGAAAAAAAATGGGAATATATATACATACATAGTTTAAATGCTATGTGAATTAAATGGGTTGACTACCATTTGATTTTTTTTAAAGATTCTAAATTATTTAAAATTCGAATACCTGTCCAGCACTTAGCAACCGACATACTCTCAACACTATTTGCATATTCGTCTTTATTATATCCTCTTATGAAGAAAAACTTAAAGTTCATTCTTAAGTACTGCTTTAACATTTAAATATTTTTTAATTGTGTTGTTTATTGTTATATTATGAATATTTGTTCATTTATGATGCTCGTTTCATTATGGCGATCCTTGTCCGCCATGTTAGATTTATAGTGACGTCACACGGCCGTGGATACGGATCTGTGCCATCAGCCTATTAAGAACGAGGCGCCCTTTTTGTATGCATTTTGTGTATGAGAGTGTTACATTTAAATTTGTTATGAAAACTAATATATAATGTAAAAAAAAATTAATGTTCATGTTAACATAACATCGTAGATTTTTTTTAAATGTCCCAAAAAGCATTCACTCGAGGCCGTAAATAGTTCAATCCGCCCGAGGATTTTCCCGCGTATTGGGAGGAGCAGGTGTTAGGTATATAATAGCCTTAAGCTTGCTGTAGTCAAATTCCAACAAAATCGTATCAGTGGTTTAGTTAAAACGTAACAGACACACAGAGTTATTTTCGCATTTATAATAATAATAATTTATATAATATTAGTTTATATTTTAAATATATAATCAATCCTATCGGAAACACGAATGACTCAAGCTTTAGTGCTTCAAGGCTACTTTATTTATTAAGCAATCATCTCACGATGTCGCTGACGGTTGTTTGTAGAACTATTGTTGTCTTTTCGGAACCGGGAGTAGTTTTTTCGTAATATAAATTTGAATTTGACGTTTCCTTTCACTGTTCATATCTTTGAAGTGAAACATTTTATGCCCGCTGCACATTGAAAGCCGTGAAACGGAAGTCTAGATGGTTTCGCGGCTTCGCGTTTGCTCTTCGCGGCGTACATAGTCGATGTCGGTTTTAAGTCGAGTTACTTTAGTCGGTTAGTATCTGAATTTCGCCGGTTTTTCTCAGGGCTGGGTGTTTCTTTTCCAAGCCGTTAGTTCTAATTTGACTATCAATAAATAAGTGTAATTCTTCTGTGTTGAATAAAGTAATTTGATTTGATTTAGTGCCACGAGGCTTTGCGACGGGTTTAAACTTTTAAATGTAAATGAAACTGTGAATACTGCTAGTTCAGAGCCGCAGTTTTCGCAGAGACCACACGAATTGTGGCTGAAGTTCACGACCGCAATTCCTCGGCAAGTGTAGAGCCGGTCTTAGACGGTGATTCGATAATCGATAGTTGGACGAGAGTTTAGAGTACAATTTTAAGGACGCATCACGCTTAGACATATATCGTTAGAGAGAGAAGGAAGTAGAAGAGAATATGACGAAAAGATAAAGAGTAAGAGAGCTATACCTTTTAAGAAGTTATACTTCTTACCGCAATTTTTTAACTAATTTAAAGATCAGTCTTATATAATACCTAAATTGCACGAGGAATACACTTTTCTTGATATCTGGAGGGGCGTCGTACCATCGACAGTTATATACTGCGTCGCGCATCTTAGTACTCTATAAAGAAATGTGGTATTGTTAATTGTTATTTACATAGGTTGTATATAATTTTTTTGAACACACGGTACAGCCACTGGAGATAATTCTTCTAAACGTTGTTGGAATAAAAAAAGCATTTGACTAATCCTTCGTTTTTATTATAAAAAAAAAACATTTACTAAACAATTTAATCAACTGTGGCGGATATAACATACTTGGGATTTAATTTGTTCATTATTTATATTATTTAGCAAACCGTATCTAATGAGAATGACCTTGTTCTAAGCGGCAGAGAAGAATGCATCTCAATCGGGTGGTATTATTAACGCCGACTAAAGGTTTGTTAATTATTCTCCACCATTAGTCTGGCGAAAGGGCCTCAAAGGTCTCTTAGACTCATGAGATTCAGTCAAATCCAAGGCATCAATTGATTGGAATCGTGACATGCAAAAAATGAACGATGATCATTATGACCTTAGTAGTGTTTTTTTATATTAAACGTGACAGACGGGCAAATGGCCCACCTGATCTTAAGTGGTCACAACTATAACCTTGAGAATAAAGATGTTGTGTCCCTTGTGCCTGTAATTACACTGGCTCACTCACCCTTCAAACCGGAACGCAACAAAACTAGGTATTGCTGTTTCGCGTTAGAATATATTTAGAAGGTGAAATGGTAGTACCATTTCACCTTCTATTAATGAAACTAATAATAATTCTCACCGAGGCCATTAGCATATCTCCGTAGAAGCATGTGAGGGATATCTGCGTAAGGCTGACCACGAGGAACGGTATGAACGCCAGTATTGCGGTCGTCTCTGCTACGATCTAAATTCAAACAAAAAAAAATTAAAAAAGTTTGAAGTAAAAAGGTTTTATATATAAGCAATTTAATTTTTTTATCATTCGAAATTTAAATTTTTTTTGAGTACATTATTTTTTTTAATGTAAACAATGATTATTATTTATATATTTTTAGGTATACAACACATACTCACTCTAATTATAATATTTACCGTAATATTGAATCCACTTAAGCAAATTAAAAGCGAACTACTCAGTATATTGAATAAAGTCGATTTTGAATACAATGTCTCCAGTTGGTTTACTAACCTGTAACATGAAGATGTGTTCAGTTAACGAATAAATATTTACAGTTAATTTACAAACTAATCTGGGTCGCCATTGGAGTTTGCTTTGTGGCTTACAATTATATACTCTGGTGCACAAATTAAGACTTCCTGATTGAATTACGGCCACGGCACACAATATGAAGTGGACACACAATTAACGTAATGCACAAGCCTGCCTTTACACACTCGTCTTCCATCATATTCACATTGTGATAAAACCTGCATGTGCTGGATAACTATGAAGCAGAGTGAAGTAATAAGCTTCAACTCTTCTTCTAAGATCGAGGGTGGCCTTAGTATAGCAAAAGGACATACACAGATTTTCCATAGGAAGGCAATCCTCCACGTTCTGAGTGAGAACAAATGCAGATCCAATGTCTTTACGTGCATTTTAAATCACTGCAGTGTAGACAGTTGCAGCTGCTAAACCAACGAGACAGTGTCTCGTCATCATGTCCATGAACAGAGTACAGCAATAATACGCAAAAATCAACTATAGCACCAATCAAATAAAATAATTTTCTTGGTAGTAATGCTTTATGCAAGCCCGGCTGGGTAGATCCCACCCACACACCATGTATTCTACAACCAAACAGCAATACTTCGTTTTGTTGTATTCCGGTTTGAAGGGTGAGTGAGCCAGTGTAATTACAGGCACAAGGGACATGACATCTTAGTTCCCAAGGTTGGTGGCGCATTGGCTGTAAGCGATGGTTGACATTTCTTACAATTCCAATGTCTATGGGCGTTGATGACCACTCACCATCAGGTGGCCCATATGCTCGTCCGCCGACCTATACTATAAAGAAAAGTACATCTTTGTCACGTTAGCTGTCTCGTGAGTGTATAAAACGTTGACAAAGGAAATATCAAAGTTAGACCTTTTGAAAAATTATCTCCAAGATATAAAGAAAAAATAATAAGATCCGAATAATAAAACAAGGCATACAGCGATTGAATAAAATTATTAAGTAACTCTCCCATAGTGCTAATGTCTATGAGCGGTTCGGATCAATTACCATGAGGTGGCTCATTTGCTAGTCTATCTACCTATTTACAATTAAAAAAATAGAATCTTCTAGAAGTATTAAAACAAAAAAAAGAAACAAACTCAATCAATTCTTGATGTCTCCGTATGCACTTGCGCATCTTCTCTCTCGTCTCGTCGTGTGAAGCGCAAACGACGTTTTCAAAATGGTAGCCAAGTATCCGAAAATGCATTCGTATGTATGTACAGAATACATAGAAAAATGTATCAATCGCGAATATGTTCATACAAACATTGGTAGCTGAAAATAATTAATCATATAAGTAAACACATATAACATATGCATTTTTATAAGATTTTTTTTATGAAGCTGCGCAAATACTCATGCGCCGCAAATAATGGATATATATGTATGTATATCCATTTAACGTTTAGTTATTATTATTTTATAAGAAATGCATATTTCAATATTCATCGAAATCCGTTCAACGTTTTTGGTAATAGATTAACAAACTTCCAAGCATACAAAGTTTCTCATTTAAAACCAGCAAACTTTAGGCTGAAATTGTAGGAAAGAACGCTTGTAATTATGCCAATTAACAATGATTTTACAGAAAAACACTTTATGTGTCAGTCATACAAATACAATTCATACATAAATATATATTATATATGTATAATATGAAATTAAATACTAGATGTTTTTTTTTCTTATCAGTATAACGGCGCAGGTATGTTCACCGCCAATGCAATCAGAATGCATTTGCGCCAGAGCTTCATACCAAACATGAAAAAAAAAAACTAAAATTAGGCGGTAAAATACACAAAAGCACTACGCATAATTTGTTTTAAATGTCTAAATACGACAGATGTTTCTAGAATGTCATTGTTTTAACAAAACGGTTTCATTATTGTAATCGTTGGTTCATTATTGATTGCAGCTTCGTTTTTCAGTAAAGAGAATAAGTTAAGCGATTTTATTTTTATTATTTATAATCATACCGGTAATTAATTTGTGTTTTAACCTTTTTTTCATACCTCTAGTTTCTACGCTTGTCAAAGTCATATTTATTAAAATAACTAATTACAAAACGCTCATTGGTCGCCTATTGCGTCATCGACTGCCATCGACCAATAAAAAATAATATTGGAGTTAGTTAATTTGACATTGATCCTTGGTTGTTTACTCGGATATAACTGCCATAATATTATACCTATATATCTAAAATATTATATTTCTTACAAAGTATATAAAATTTCGATCCTTCGCTATCTTACTTCAAAAAAAAGCTAAAAGTAACAAAAACATTTATAATATTCGACAGGGTTCCAATTCAATGAGTTTATAATGGTTACGATACGTTTCCGATCTCACTTCGACGGAACCGCAGCCGGATCGTTTGTTAGTAGAATAGGAAAACGGTTAAACAGCAATAATTACGTTTCGATACGATTGCGATAAAGTGACAATTTGTTAATAGATTTCCAATTAGCCAGTAGATACCAGTGATGAATGAAACGATATAATATCGTTATATAGTTTAGTTATCTAAACAGGATATAACAAGTTTGCGACGAAGATCAGGGAAAATTGACGAACGATAGTGGGGAATCTGGTAATACCACTTTCTAGACGTGGCTAATTTACGCCTGTCTCTTCATATGTTTGGGTAGATCCAATGGCTAATGTGATGCTGAAGGATAACCTGTAGCACCAGGTCCATCCTTCCATTTTTAACTACATCTTTTTTTTTATTGACCTAGTATAAGGTATTTTTACACACACACTATTGTCCCGGTTTTTCATCATGACACGTCTTCCATTCGTCTCCCTCGTGTTTGAGCGTGTGAGTGCGTTTGCTTTCGCTTGTTCGTTGTGTCTAGCGTTTATAAGGTTTCCTTGAGAACTACTGGTGGGATATTTTGGAAGCTCTAGTTGTTTGGGTTATATTCGAAGCTGAATAATCTGAAAGTACGTCCGGCATGAACTCTTTTTTTATCTCGCTGGAAAATACGCATATGCAGGTCTCAACCGTTGGTTTTGTGATGCGGACTGCGACCAGAAAACCCGCTAAAAACCAGCGCTACCCATTCCATCTCAATCCATCATATATTCCATCTTGGGGACGTCAAGCGTATAACGTGACATCCAGGCGGGTCTTGTCTGAACCCTAACATAATAATTTATCTACTAATGCAATAATATTATTATTGATGTCATTACACACCTACTAGCATTTATGCGAAATTATAACTACAATTAATAAATATGAAGAAAAACATATGAAATTGTAAATACTACCCAAATATCATATATGGACCACCGAACAGCGAAACTTAGCATTGTTGTGTTCCGGTTTGAAGGGTGAGTGAGTCAGTGTAACTGGCACGGAGACATAACATCTTAGTTCCCCAGGTAAGTGCATTGTCGATATAAGAGATGGTTAATATTTCTTACAATCCTAATGTCTATGGCGGTGATGATCACTTACCATCAAGTGACCCACAGTCTGCCTTCCCAATACCATAAAAAATATAATATTAATTATTAATACCTACAAATTAAGTTCGACGTCACAAACACTCGTACTTACTAGACCAAACCTGATGAATATACATAAATCCCCATATTTTCGTATTAGCGTAGGCGTCAAAGAAATACTTAATTAGAAAGGGTAACTTCAAATCTGCTTCTCCCTTGTAATAGTAATCATAGGACATCAACATGAGTGGTAGAGTCGAGAAAATAACAACCACCACCGCAGAGCAAATGTACATAAAACTTATAACGAAATTCAGAAATTTTAATGATTCCTTCACGACTTTCCTTTCAAATATTTCGTCTTTATTTTCAGTTTTATTCGATGCATTCGGATGCATGTTTCTTAATTTTTCAACTGTGGAATCCAATGTGCTTTTATTCAATATAATAGGTAGTGATTTCGCTGTCGCTAGCAAACAGATCGTGCTGCAAGGGGCGATCATAGACAATTCGTCAAGACTTTTGCCCAATTCGATCCCTTCAATTAACCAAAATAATTCGCCGATCACATCCGTGTACAGCCACAATAGATTAAAATAATACAATAATTTCAATAAAAACGTCATTCGTTCCGTTTCACCAATCGCTATCCCGGATAATAGACACGCTTTTTTTGATAATTTTATAGAATCGTCGAATTCATTTTTTGAAATAAGCATTTTTTTTAATCTATATTTTAGACTGAGCAAGCTTCGCCGCTGTCTCGTATAGAATTAGAAAACGAATGATAAAAAAATGTTGATTTTAATAGAGATTTACTTTAAACAGAATTAATTACAAGCTTCAAACGTCAAAAGGAATAATAAAATACTTTGTTTCATATTCTGTTTCGTGCGTTAAAAAATATTTCACTTTCAAATTCTCTTAAGTGTCAAGACTGGTTTGTGTGTAATTAAAAGGATACTAGTTCTCACTGACACGACGACAGATATTGGACTTTAGTATTTATGATAAAATAATTTCTCTTTAATTTAAAATTAAAGTCATAAATATATTATATTTCAATTAGAAAGTCTTTTTATCTTATTTTTTTATTTTAAATAGCTGATAAAAAGAACATTAAATGTTATATTTACTTATTGAATGTCTTATTTGAAATACTAATAGTGTCTCTATTTGTAGATAGATTTTGGCTGTAATGGAATACAAAGTGGTTCTGTGTTTGCACTACTTGTGCAGTATTACAGTTTCTGTGCTGTTGGTATTCCTGTAAATTGGTCTCTGTGAGTTAAAATGACTTAAGATGTAATATAGTGATTACGTCCCGACACTTCAGGATAATTTCCATCAATTCATTGTCCGTATTTATACAAGTATAATAAATAATTAAATAAATTGGTAAGTAGAGTGTAATATAAGAAAAAGATCGAGTAGAAGTTTGTAGTTATTTTTTTTTATTACCAGCGCAGGCGCAGGCATTAAAATTGTTTATATAATAATTTAAAAATATTTTTAGAAAACCTATATTTTAATTCAAAATGATTTAACGTTTTGAAAACGATTAATTTAGGTAATTGTTATGGTAAAACTAATATTAACCTCGGCTTAAATCTTCGATCCTTAAATAAAAATAATTGTCGTCATAAATATGACGACAATAATTTTAATTGTTTCTTTTATATATAATCGTCTATTTTACTACCATTATTGTCAGGGTAACAATAAATGGTGTTTGATCCCACCGAAACTTTAAAGCAAAAAATATACATATCCATATTTGCAGATATAAGGCGGTGTTTAAAAGTGTCGGCTTTTGAAAAGGGATATTGTATTTTACCGTTAGGGCGTCGCGACCGTATCTCGAAAACTTGTTGTTAAACTAGTTACGGATTGCGGCTCCTTTTATGTAAACAATTCTAGATTAAATAATCTTTATCACAAGATAGAGTGAACTATTCTAAAATATGAACGCGTTCTTATTTTCTTATAATTCCATTTTTGAACAGCGTTCGAATAACTTAAAAAACTACACTTGAGAATTTTATTTGTTTTTTTTTTATATTATTCGAATATTTAAACGAAAGGAACAACATTTTTATTTTTATAATAAATCTAGCCAGACAGTAAATTGTCGATAAATTATACACGGCAGATATTGTTTTTAAAATAACGGGCCAATATAATTTGAATTATAAACACTAACCTAACGTAACACAAATTATTATAAACTATAGAAATTGTATGCGTTTTATGGTACACAATTTTCTATAGTTAAAATATGTACATAGTATGAGTTTTTTTTTTCTTTTTCAATAGCGTATTGTATGGAATTCTCATTATAGTCACCATTTGTTCTATTCGAGAAATGACAACAGCAAAAATATCATAATGACTCATGACCAAAGAGTTTAATAGCATCATTGTTTGTCATTACTTTAAATCATGCGTAATGAAAAACGCAACGATTAAAGTTGACATAGTCCGCGCAATTTTATTTATTTATTTATTTAGGCTATAATTATTTATTATACATGACATACAGCAATAATTACAAATTAAAAGTTTACAAACTAATAAACTAGCTCTAAGGGTAAAAGTTGCCATACTTATAACCACGATTTGCAAATGACACTAAGCATCTAAAATAATAATGAAAGAATAAATAAATAAAATAAAATTAACACAATTTGGTAGTACAAAATGAAATGTAAATTTTAATTTTTCTTATAATAATTATAAGATTTACATTCACGGTCCACATTAGATTAGGTCAGTTCCTTAATTAAGGTTTAACAAATGTTTTTAAATACGAACAATCTGTAAATTGTATGAGAGTTACTTAATAATTATATTCATTCGCTATATGCCTTGTTTTATTATTCGGACAAAATAATAAGATCAGGAGACATTGGCAGTGTAAAAATTTTTAACCATCGCTTATATCTCCAATGCGCCACCTTGGGAACTAAGATGTTATGTCCCTTGTGCCTGTAATTACACTGGCTCACTCACCCTTCAAACCGGAACACAACAATAACAAGCTGTTTTTCGGTAGAATATCTGATGACTGGTTGGTACCTAACCAGACGGGCTTGCACAAAACCTTACCAGCAGTAAACACCATGTATACTCAATTTTCAGTTTTAATAAATGGATTAATATTGAAATATATTTAATTTTATATGATTGGATGCTTGATCTTTAGGATTTCCTCGTCACGATTTTACAATAAAAGAATTAATAAATTTCAATTAAGGAAGATAATAACTACAACATATTGAATTTTGGTAAACAACAATAATTATATATATATATATATATATATATATATATATATATATATATATATATATATATATATATATATATATAGTTAACGTAATGTTTGCGCGGATACAGCAGGATAACTTTCATTCAGTGTTTTCAGTGTAATAACTAATACAGTAATAGTACAGTAACAGCCTGTTAATATCCCACTGCTGGGCTAAGGCCTCCTCTCCCTTTTGAGGAGAAGTTTTGGAGCTTATTCCACCATGCTGCTCCAATGCTCCAATGGTAGAATACACATGTGGCATAATTTCAATGAAATTAGACACATGCAGGTTTCCTCACGATATTTTCTTTCACCGTCAAGCACGAGATGAATTATTATCACGAAGTAAGCACATGAAAATTCAGCGGTGCTTGCCCGGGTTTGAACCCACGATGATCGGTCACTAGTTCTAACCAATAGGCCATCTCGGCTATATAATTAATAGACTAAGTTTAAATTAATTTGAAATATTTTATTAATTTTAACTTAAAAAATAAGCAGTCATATTAAGATCTTATAATACATTCACCTTTACATTTTGAACAGACCGCACTACACGAAAGAACCCACGCAACTTCTATTAGACTTGGTGTTCTGTGATGTCTCATTGAAGCGGTAAACAAGCTACATTGTTACCGAGGTCTTTGGCCAATGCGAAACAATAGCGTTGTGCGGAACGAAAACAAATACAGCACAGAGTTAGCTCTTTCACAAACACTGACAGCGTTACTCGTATAATCGTTGCATAGCGAGTTTAGTTAAACGTTGATCTCTCTTTCTATCATCATATATTTGATATTCGGAAGAATAAGACGCAGCTAGCATTTAATCCTTAACATAGTTCGCGTTTCTTAAGGAACTAGCAAGGCAAGTTGTAAATAAATAATCATTAAAGATTCTACGGATTGGATAAAATTTATTTAAAACGCAAATTAAATACTTGAGATGGGATGAAAGTGCTTGCCACAATTACCTGCCCAAGGCAGCGGCTGCCCATTCCGAAAAAAAAACTCATAAATAAGCAAATTAATATAAACTCGTGGTAGCCCAGATAAAATTCGTACATAAAAAATATTGAAAATTTTAGGAAAACATATAACCTTCATAATATGCCGACGTTTCTTAAAAGGTAATCTAGCTTCAATTGGAACCTTGAAGAGGATACTTGTTAATTGACAGAACCAATTCATTGCATTAGCCGAGAGACGCGGGTCTAGTCCTCAGGCTTTATCAATTAATATAAATGGATATATATATATATATATATATATATATATATATATATATATATATATATATATATATATACAGTACAGTAACAGTAACAGCCTGTAAATGTCCCACTGCTGGGCTAAGGCCTCCTCTCCCTTTTTTTTTTTTTTTGAGGAGAAGGTTTGGAGCTTATTCCACCACGCTGCTCCAGTGCGGGTTGGTGGAATACACATGTGGCAGAATTTCAGTGAAATTAGGCACATGCAGGTTTCCTCACGATGTTTTCCTTCACCGTAAAGCACGAGATGAATTATAATTACAAATTAAGCACATGAAAAGTCAGTGGTGCTTGCCCGGGCTTGAACCCACGACCATCGGTTGAGATTCACGCGTTCTTACCAGTGGGCCATCATGCCTTTTTTTTCGTGCTGATAGTCTATTAACCTGTGGTATTTACTATGGATTTATGAAAAAATTAAATTAGAAAGGGGTTGTATTACAACTGTCCGTGCATAAGTGAAAAAAAATATATATAAAAAAACGAGCAAACAAAACAGACAGATATACAAATTATGGTAAATACGTGCCAAAGAGTGTTCTGTGGCATACCAAGACGTTGGTGGTAATTTTCTGAATTGCAATGCTCAGTCTTTGAGCTAAGTAATCGTCAACCCATCAGAAGTGTAGCCCACTTTCTTGGAAGGGTATTCTGATCACTTTAAGTTTCAAAACCCAGCCAAATCATGCTCGATATGAGTAAATTAGAATCTACCAAATTAAACGCATCAGAATAACAAACGAATAATCATCCTATTCGCCGCTCTGGCCCGTCCTGTTATCAAATAGCCGTTAACCCTTGATACGTAAAATCATAAGTACTAAGTCAACATGTTGTTTAAGAAATAATCTTGAATCTGGGTTAAAGTAAATAGAAAAGACTTGTATTATATTCAAATTATACTTTATTGTACACCACAAAATAAAAATATGAAAGTAGCTTGGGACTTATAAATAATTGCATTGTATAAAAAGTTGTCTTATGGTTAGCCGTGATATTTTTAAAGTATGCATAATCCTACCACCGGTTTGGAAAGTAGTTTCTTCCGGGACAAATAAGAAACTAGCTACTTTTCTTTATTGTATTAATAATAACACAAAACAATTTATATGATGATGACGTTCGCCTAAATGAGTCCACCGCGGCATTCTCGGAGAATAGCTTATACTGGAGATATTATAAATGTACATAACACAGGTGCACCCTCTATTTCCTCAGTCACATAATCCTATGGGTCATTCGACATGAGCGAAGAGTTCCGGTGCAGTACCCTGGCTTTTCATCAACAAGCGGGTAGAACTGCCAACTTCTACACTAAGGGCTGCCACCAGGAATTTGTTTACAGACAAACGCTTTTATAGTCTGTAATTATAACAAAAATTATGTCGTCACAAAGCTGTTGGCAAATGTAAAATATCGAAATTTATTATTCTTACAATAATTTATAAACTCATAATGTAATATGGGATAAAATCAATAAAATAAATATAAAATTTTCTTTTCATAGTAACAATAATATATAACAAAGAAGTATATATTATATGCGCATATAAAAGGAAAGAGAGATCGGTGACGAAGAGAGGTTATGTGAGGAAGTCTCTTGCCGTTTCTTCTTGGTTGAGGCTTTTTTCCGAAATGGTGGTTATTTTATATGTTTATTGTTAGTTTTTTTAATGACGATTGCTCGATTGATATGAGAATAGATTATGACACCTTAGACTAAGAAATAAAAAAATATAATAAATGGAACACTGCGTTTCAAAAACATAAGGTCCTTTTCTATGACATTACCGTTTTACAGTACCGGCAGTAAGATATTAATAAATCAGTTATGGAATACCAAATTCATATTCATATCATACAAAATGGATGACAATGGAAATAATACCTATATAACAACGATCTCCATAAGTACTAGTAGTAAACCAGTACGTATATAGGCAGAGGAAATAAACCAGACAGGCTAAGGTGACCTGAAGACGTCCTGAATGACAAAGGCGATGTGATCACAACACTAGCACGGACGACCGACCATACATCGTCGCCGACGGCGGGCACGATGTCCTCGGCTTGCGACGTCTCGACGACAGACGTGACGACCGCATGGCACCGCTCCCCATAACGCCTCCACCCTACTTAGGACGTCTCACTGCCTCCCTTTTGTCGGCAAATATCAGAATTTATTTCATTTATACCATTAAATGTATCTTTTTATATCGTTACCTTAATTTCAATTAATTTTGGTAAATTTTCGTATAAATAGTGAAAAAGGTTCCGATTAATGTCGATTTGGTTCAGGCAGCGTTTTGCAGCAGAGCGTTTCAAATTAACAATAACAGATAACATATGCTCGTGTCTCTCTACGGAGTTGTTCAAATTCATGAAGACTGCATTATTACGAGACGTATTTGTAAAATAATAAAACTCAACTAATTTACTTGTGCTTCTAGTTTTGACCAAATGATCCATTATAACTATCTGAAAACAAGAATGTAGCAACACTTTCCTGACAAATTCACGTATAAAATTTTGTATTATAATTTATTTCCGTCCGTATCCGTAACAGCCTGTGAATGTCCCATTGCTAGGCTAAAGGCCTCCCTTCCTCTTTTTGAGGAGCAGGTTTGGAGCTTATTCCACCACGCTGCTCCAATGCGGATTAGTGGAATACACATGTGGCAGAATTTCAGTGAAATTAGATACATACAGGTTTCCTCACGATATATTCCTTCACCGTAAAGCAAGAGATGAATTATAATCACAAACTAAGCACATGAAAATTCAGTGGTGCTCGCCCGGGTTTGAACCCACGATCATCGGTTAAGATTCACGTGTTCTTACCACTAAGCCATCTCGGCTCTTTATATAATTTATTTAATTACATATAATTCAGTAGCTTCACTGTAATATTTTATCGTTTACTTTTGAAGTTTATGTAATCGATACTTTTTGGTTGTTACGGCTTAAAACTTTTCCTGCGGTCCCAGTTTGTTCCATAATTACCAGACATTCAAGATTATAAGTCTACTGTCAAATTGACTGATAATAGACTATCCTGATCATTGTAAAAAGATATGAATTGTTAACGCATCGTGCTACAATTAATATTGAAAATATGACATTTTAAAACTGGTGACAACTAATTATAAATTCGATTGTCGAATTAGCAAGTCTTTTCTGTATGTACATTTGTAGACACTCGAAAGTCTTTGCAGAATACAATTATGAGATGCCAGAAAATGTTAAGCGACATTGACTATAATAAACTAATAATAATTTAAAAAAAAATTAAGGATACACGTCAAAACAGCGCGCTGTTGATTGGTTCTCATAATTTCACAACAATATACAAAGTGAGTGCATAGCAGCATCATAGATAATTTAGAAGGTGCTAGGGTACAAAGTTCTATATAATATTTGCTATAATATCTCGTTACCACGGGGTGATACTTTTTTCCGTGCAAGGCTAAGAAAAAAGTTATACGTAAATAGTATATATATATATATTAAATTTAATTTAAAATTTAAATACTCGATAGCCGGTCTAGTTCATAGAAAAAAAAAACACTGGTTTGTTGCAGAATCTTTAGTTTGTGGTTTCCTCGATAAATATTTAATCTTTTTAAATAATAAAAAAATTGTCTATGCATAAAATAAAATAAATACATTTGGTGATCTTTGATTCAAGATTATTATTATAAAAATATTCTGACATTCTTAAAAAATGGAAGATTGCATACTCGGTTCTAATATATCGCTAAGTTTCACATCGCAGAATTATGAGGATTATCAACGTTTTTTTTTTTTTTTTTTCATTAATAATAGTAGCACTAACAGTGCTCTTATTTTAAAAAACCAAATACAATGCTGATTAAATATCGTTAAACATACATTTTTGGTATTTATGGCACTCTCATTAAGTACCTACATAGGAAGTCATAAAATCTTCTTGATAATTTATTCTTTTGGTACAATAATTATATTTATATTACATATTGAAATGTAACAAAGTAACGCTTGAAGCATCTGTTCCGTATCAGGACATTGACCTATCAACTTGAAAGTCGATATTCTATATCTATTGATAACAATGCAATTTGATGTTATTATTTTTCTTTCTTTTATAACTGAAATGATATAATATATAACAATAAACATTGATAAATCAACTAAATTGTATAATTAATGAATGAATTATAAATATAATTAATGAATATCGTTAAAGATATATAAAGTTCCTTCTATGTAGGTATATGTATATTTTACTAAATACTAATCCGAGTAATATTACAATTACTCCTATTAAAAACATAAAATGGGTTTAAAAATACTTTCTTGGCTTTCTTCTTAATACCTTTTTGAGAATGATGTAGTCGAAAATCAACTGTTATTTAAAAAAAAACAATAATTAAAATAACTAAACAAAGTATAATTAATATAAATAAACAAAGTATTTAGAATTTTACACTTCCTATACAATATAGATAACAAAAAATAATGATCGCTTATAATGCTATTATTATGAATGACTGCAACTTTTTAACAACATTCCTAAAAGTCATTATTTTAACACTTTATTACGAGTTTATAACTAATTTTTATTTTTAAAACAACACAGAATCGTGCGTTGACATGTTTGGTCAAGACTATCTCGTTCGCGCATATTATATTTTGTATATAGCCATCTAGCTTGCACACGTACCTGTCTACCGACGGCGCGTGTTGTCGCTGCGAACGAATAGGAAAGCTATATATGGAATAACGCTAGAGAGAGCGAAACAGATAACTTTGCCGCCAACTATATACATTTCTTGTCACAGAATAAATACCCTTTAGATAGTGAAGTTCGAACAGACGTTTTTTTTTTTTCTTCAATGTGAATCAATATAAATTTTTTATTGAATTGTAGTTGCCTAAGAATGATTTGCCGAGACCATTGAAGCTGTAAAAATTTCTCTTTCACGTAAAGTAGAAAGTTGTGAGAATTTAAAACTCAATACAATACATTTCTTTGAAGCTTTGTATTAAGTTATTTGAAATTACTTAATATGGTTTCTATAATATCGAGAAATTTTATTGCTTCTTATAACTTAGAAGAAAATTGTGCAATTTTCATTGTTTTGATTATAATAGAAAAAATATATATGTTTTATTAAATAACGGAAACCTTAAGCTTTTTAAGGAAATAAATGCTTTGAAATTTGTTTTTAAAACTTCCATATCAAATAAATCAAACAAACGAATAACATAAAGTTACGTAACGTTTATGAATAAAATAATTAATCGTTATATATTTTATTAGTGTACGAGTTATATTGTAATTTAATAGTACGCGGACAAAATAGCACAAATAATCCGCTACGAAGTTCATATTAATTCCTATCATACACTATCAACTTCCCATTTAATGCCAGAGACAATATTTATCTATTTTGTACGTTAATTTGTTATTTTATTACAAAATATTATGAAGTTATTATAATTAGGCATAATGAGATAGATCGTTTGTCAACTAACGCTTGACAAAATAAACACGATATTACATAGATTTTTTTTTAAATTTAGAATTAAATAGAATGTCGTAGTGAGTTATTCTTACTTATAATTTTAAAACCCGTATCTGCTTCTCTTTCATGCGTGTACCACAAATATATAATAACAAAAAACAAACACAAATTTATATTTACTGTAATAATAAATAGCGGATCTGTAAATGTACGAGCAACTTTACTGGAAAATTACATTTAATTGACTCTTGTTTTATTTTCCGTTTTAAACTGAACGCAAAATGGGCGCGTTCGCATGTTGCGCACACAAATTTTTCACAAGTTTTGTCTCTAAAAATATTATAAGTATATTTTAATATAATACATTTCGTATATATACACACATCTACAATAATGTTAATAATTCATTATTTTTATAAAACAATTTAAATATTATTATGCTGTATTAAAATTATTTTTATTATTATTATTTCAAGTTATCGCGTTATTAATTGAAACGTATACGACGGATGACATTATATTTATTACTGTCAATTTCATAAAATACTAAAGGATTGCGAAAATGTCATTAATGACATTTATAGTCAAAAAATCAATCGCTCGCTTTGAATTTCGATATGCCTATACATATTTTTATATAATAGTTTGTCGACATGCTTTTGCTTTCGTTTTCGCCTGTTCGCCGATTTGCTTTCATGGCTTTCTGATTTTAATGTTTGAGGATTTGTTAATAATTTCAAGATGCATACATTATTACGTGTATGATGTACATTAACGCTAAGACGTCGTCTTAGTTACAATCTATAGGAAAATTCACAAAAAAAAAATTGCAACAGGTTCTTAATTTTTAGCCGATAAAAGATAGCTGTACCGATACACGGCATTACAATATCTTTAATATACATCTTAAATATTGCTATTTCAAATGTAACATAACCAAATAATGTCATCTGCTTTAAATATAAAACCTACAGTAACAGCCTGTTAATGTCCCACTGCTGGGCTAAGGCCTCCTCTCCCTTTTGAGGAGACGGTTTGGAGCTTATTCCACCAAGCTGCTCCAATGAGGGTTGGTAAATTACACATGTGGCATAATTTCAATGAAATTAAACACATGCAGGTTTCCTCACGATGTTTTTCTTCACGGTCAAGCACGAGATGAATTATAAACACAAATTAAGCACATGAAAATTCAGTGGTGCTTGCTCGTATTTGAACCCACGATCATCGGTCAAGAATCACGCGTTCTAATCACATCTCGGCATATAAAACATAGCATTTAATAAGATATTTTGTTTGAAAGTGTACATGTTTTATAAAAAAAAATAGCGCTTCATTATTCTTCATATATTTACAAATTGAAATTGCAAGTTCCAGACAACTGAATTAATTTTTAATAAAGCTACAATAAAATTCTACATTTGGCATATTTGTTAAAACCGTTTTTCGGTTGGTAAAGTATCGGGCGTTTTCCTTTAACAATGGTTATCAAATAATTTTAAAGTAGGTATTGTTAACACTGGCAAGTTAAAAATTGTTTATAAAAAAAAAACTAGTTCATTAGACGATTACTGAAACTCGATTTCGAATATAAATTAACAGAAATGTTTTTAGAACTACTGATTCGAAATTTGAAATAACAAAAACGAAATAAAATAAACGTTCGAAATCCAAATTCAATTCATTTTTACAAGCTTCAATCGTTCATTGCAATTTTTAACCCCCGAAGAAAAGAGGGGTTTTTTAAGTTTAGAGTGTATGTCTTTGGCATCGTAGCTCCGTCACGTATAAATCGATATTGATTAAGTTTTTTAATGTTTAAAAGTTAGATCGACAGTTTTATTAGCAATGATTGAAGAAAATCATTTCAGCTGATTAGAGTACATCAGCTTTTTTCTAGATGTTGAAGAGATGTAAAAAACTTCCATTGGTCTGATCGATCGAATTTAGTATCCTGTGACCTTAATGATATGACAGTAACATGGGTCACCACGTTTCATCTGAAATCAGCAGGATATCCACCACCCTATCTTAAAGCAGGGAAAACGTTGAGAATATTGAATGAATAATAGGATATATAATATATGCTTTTTCTTCAAGGTTTTTATGAGCCCGTTATTTTTATTTATTTAAGTTTTATTTAAGAAGTCTTTGGATGCGTTCAACAGAATGTATAACGTTCACGGTCATATAAAATTATTAAAAAAAAGTCAACATAAATGTCATTTACACTAACATCACTGTTATAATTCATACATACCTATAAAACATTTTTTTAATTATATTTTTATTAAATATAAAATTAAATGTTATAATATAACCTCTTTTAATATTATGTAGTTCAAAAGGAAATATTATTAAAGCGAAATTAATTCTGTACGCAAGAATTGTTAGAAAAAAAAAAAACAGTCTGCGTCGTGTCATGTCCAAATGTTTTGATATGACGTCTGCATTACCACACAGATAATAATCTTGAAATGTAATTACGTTACATTTATGTAAGTATATTTGTAATTATATTCGAAATTCAAATGAGTCTATTTTTAGTGTTTTTTTAGAATGACGTTTCTTTTGTATTATATTACCGTTGTTTTTTTTTTTTAATACAATTTGACGATAGAGCTAATGCTGAATAATAAACAACCCAAGATATAATAATTGCAGTTTAAGTCATGGCCGCGTGAATTGGTAGTAAGAATGCAGCATTTCCCCGTTAATACGTAATTAGGATTCTTTAGGTGAAAATTGTGCCCTTCTGCCAGTGAAGGCGATGAAACACACAATTACAAAACTAGAGAAAAGACGATTGCTAATAATGAAGAATTTTTGTTATTAAATCGTTTTTTTTTTTAAATCAATATAATATATATAGACAAGAATTTTAAGGATTTACTCTTAGTACGCAATGGATATTGTTCCGATATAATTTCACGCGTTGTCATGATAACCAAAATTAAAATTCTAGCCCTTTTTTTTAAGTATCCAGTTCACGAATACTAAACACTTTTTGTAAAGGATAATAGAAGTATTAAGGATATAGTATATAAGACAAGTCTATCGACAATAATGCAAGGTTTTCACATATATCCATTTCGAAATTGTATTTTTCTATCATTTAATAATATCATGTATTTACATAATGCTTTGTCGCGCCGCTTGGCAATTGTTGTTGTAATATTATGTTCTCATGTTAGTAAATGTGTTTCTTGATGAGAATAAAGTCTTTAACCCCAAGTATTATATATATGTCACATATTTGAAAATCGAATAATTAACATACAAAATTGTCTATGACGTCAGTTATATTTTAAGACCCGTAAATATTATATAATATTCGTACGCATACGCGTTACTCACATAGGCATGGACATCATATTTGTTCCATTTTATATTTTTTATTATTTCTTACTTCTCACTTCATACATTTATTTTTGTTTTTGGTTTATATAAACGGGAGTGGAGGCCTGGTGTCTTGTAGAACATTTTATCTATTGCAAGCACCAGTCTTATTATAAATTCCTAAGCAAATACCCTTTTCAGCGATTGTTTTTATGTATTAATTAATAAAAAAAAACGCGCATTATTCTTATATTAGCTCATCGAGTGTGAGTGCTTACCCTACATAACTAAAAATCTGATGGGACGCCGGCTTGAAAATAATAAATTATTTAATTATATTCGTTTCTCGCTTTTCATTGGGACGATATTATATTATTATATTGATAGCGCTGTATTTTGTGAATTATTTAAGATAATTCCAAAAATTAAAATAAAAAATTGTTAAAAGAATTATATATCGCGGTAAGCATGACTTTGCCTTTTCCAACTACATTCGACAGCAATTACAGTAAATTCCATTATTAACAATACATAAAATTACTCTTCAAATAAAACTATTTCTATTTTCAAAAATTTGATTATGTTTATTAGGCAGATAAATAATAAAAGTGTTAACTGTCAATATATAAAATAATTTTCTATTTTTCCGATTCCTTTGACAGAATTAATTTACTTGTAATTCTGCCAAAATTTAAATTATATAATTTTTTTATAAATAGTTTTTTTTTTTACATTTTAAAAGTGGTTTCAATATGATTTTTTAAATCAAATGAGATACCTTTAAACGTTTACATGCATTTATAATAATAATTATTCATTTTAAAATAGCATTTTTTAATGTTTTACAATTATTATTTTTACAAGATCACGTTTTAATTAGAACAACTAGCTATTAAATTTCCCCCGCAAAATCTGAAAAAATATTTCCTGGCTCAGCTATGGAATATTCATGATTTGTTTTTCCATGTATTTCATATTTACTTTATTGTATTTGTTAATTATATTATGTACATTTAATTTATTAATTATAATGAGGACATTTAATTTTTTGGTAGAACGAGATTAAACATTACATTAGTTCATGAAATTCGTATTTCAATGAATTTATTTAAAAAAATGCAGATAATTTGTAGTTCGACACTTCTTCCTTTAAATTATTTAAATTTACCTGGTAGGCGTTTTATTGTCTACTACTATAAACAAATAACCAAAAAGTCATAATATTTGATAAAAATCTTTGGAGCACCAAAATGGCGGCGAATTAATTTTTTTTTATTTCATAACCGTGGTCATATAATATAACGCTTATATAATTATTCCAATGCATATAAAAGCCTTCATGAGAAAATATTTCGTTTTATTTATATATTCACCATAATAACACTTAGTAATCTTAGATATAATCTGTGTATTATTTTTGTCTGTAAACAGGAAAGAGGTAAAATAAAATGTCTCAAGTAATTTGCAACTTAAACGATGACTTTTAATACATTTTACCTATATTACATTCGTTTTGTACAGAAAACAACATATCATTGAAAAAATAACTTATTTTTAATTCGACCTTGTGTTTACATCACAATTATTGTAAACTTAATAAAAAAAAATAACAGCATACAATATTAAAAAAGAAATTTACGTATAAACGAGATCGTAACAAATAAAGGAGATATTTTATTAGATATATTTTTTTTTTCAATTAATTTGGCTAAGACGCGAATAGAAAATGAAGTTTGTTATGATATGACTTCAGTTTTAAATACTCATTTTGTTAAAATATAATTATTTTGAACGGATTTATTTCATGACATTGTAACATATCAATTTTCAACAAACAAATCTCAAAAATAAATATCAATAATTAAAATATAAATATATATACACTATGTGTAATTTAAAAAAGTTTTATCTCAATTTTAGATAACTGTTTTTTATAAATATTACATTCAAGAGGGTACAAATACTTGAAGAAATCGTTAGCTTGGAATGTATGTATATTGTTAAACTAAATATTTTCTACAGAATATTACGGTATATGTATTATAAATACAAGCAAATTAATATATATTTAATATCATCGTTAAATGGTTAGTTATCCCCGAAAATGAGCGGTAAAGTTTAGGAAGCGTATCAATAAATTAGTTCCCGATCAACATAAGGTCGAACTAAGAACAACAATTAGAATGGCTAAGTATCTAACTAATGGAGCAATTACATTGAAAAACCAGACCTTTTCGTAATCGCCGATAAGATTATATTTAATATCTATAACACAGCGAACTAAGCAAATACATGAGACTAAAAATAAAAAGATCTAGCTTTTCATTGGGACTAGGCGTCGGGGCAACTTTCCTTTACAAACTCAACTAAAGTAAACGGACATTTTAAAATCACAGAATACAACAAACTTCCAACGATAACTCAACTGTTTAAAAACATAAACAAGAAAGCGACCCCGTTTCCTAACTATAATTCGTTAATAATATCTTATAATTGGTTAATTCCTTATTCGCTGTCCAGTATACAACCTTGGCGGTTCCTTCACTTAAACATGGCCGTCGCACTAACACACGCGAACGTGACACAAGACACAGTTTAATGTGTGTGTGGTCACCGCACATGCCACAGACCGAGGTTAAGTACACTGAGACGCGGCAACTTCACGATATGGTCCAAGCCTTGCGGAGTGATACACGTACAACCATACAAGTCTATTGCCTTTAAATTCCGTAGGCCTTCGCCTAGTGCTCGTAGTCCTCTATCCGTGACCCGCGTGCACTGGCCTATATTGAGTGTCTCTAGCTGCGATAGCCTCGCCACCCTTTCCAGGCCCTCATCGGTCAAACGACAAGCGCTCAGCGATAACGAACGAAGCCCAGAAAGTCCTAACGTCGCATGCGATAGTGCTTCGTCTCCGACTTTATCACAAAAGGATACATCTAAAGCTCTCAATCGCCCGCTCTCTGCCAAGTGAGCGACGCCAGCGTCCGAGACGCCGTCGCATGCTCGTAAATTAACGTCTTCTAAATGTGGAAGCCTAGCGAGATGCCTCAATCCCGCGTCCGTAACGGCGACGCAAAATGAGAGATTGATAGATTTTAGATTCGGAAGACCGGTTGCAGCGTGTTTCAAAGCCTCGTCCGTTAGCCTTTGGCAGTCTTGTAAACCTAAATGCTCTAATTCTGGGGTACCTCTCGCTTCGCCGCCACCACATAGATGTGCTATTCCATCGTCGTTAACGTGCCAACACGACCGTAAGTTTAAACGGCGGAGTTTTCTCAGACCCCAAGCGATTAATAATAGTCCGGTATCAGTTACGTTACAACATCCACCTAACTCTAACTCTTCTAGGTTTTTGAGTGACTGTGCTATTCTGCCAAGAGATGAATCTGTCACCTGTTTACATAATGAGAGATCTAATCTTCGGAGTGCTGGCAGTTCCGTTGCAAATGCACTCGCTAGAGCAGCATCGGTCACGCTGTAACAACCGCTGAGAGAGAGAGATTCTAGTCCAGGTAATGCGGCCACCGCATCTCTTAAGCCACGTCTTAGCGACAATACCTGCAGCTTACGTACTCCACGTCTCGCTAGCGAAGCAAACAGGATTGGAGCTGGTCTTCTAAGATGTAACGCTGCTTCAACACCGCGCCAAACAGACCTACGGTCCGCTGCATCTCGCCACGCGCGGCAAACTTGCGCCGCTCTTCCTCTGTCACGCACTGGCAGTCTTTCAAATATCAAAGCTAGTAACTCCGGGTATAACCTCGAGATGTGAGTTCCTTGCGGCTCCGGGACGGGTTCGGGCACGTGAGCCGTCGACAAGTGGGGCCGATGTAGCCTATAAGGCGCGGTACGATTTTTCCTTCTCGTCGTGCTCGGCAACTCGGTCAGACCGAGCCTCTCGTCGCGCCATGACAACACTTCCTCCGTCCACGCACTCATGGCACTGCACTATAACATGACACGGGTTGGCATCGGAC
This sequence comes from Nymphalis io, assembly GCF_905147045.1. NCBI lineage: Eukaryota > Metazoa > Arthropoda > Insecta > Lepidoptera > Nymphalidae > Nymphalis > Nymphalis io. Next base: position 2,773,278 of record NC_065910.1, on the reverse strand, counting down.
CGGTTTTCGGTGAAATCGAGCGGTGGGCGAGCGAACGACCGTCTCGCTTGGCGAATGGTCGTGCACTGGCAGCGGAGAGCGGCCCCCGCCCGCCGCTCGTTCGCTATTGGTCGCGCTCGACAGCACGTGACGCGCGGCGTATCGATTCGGAGGCTCTGCGGCGGCATTTTTAAGTTGGCGGGCCGAGAGCCCGCCTTCGCCCCGCGCGGCCCGCAACGCCCGCCACAAAGATTACACACAAAGCAGACGTAGAAAATCTTATTTTTAATAAAAAATTTCAAAAAAAAAAGAATAAAGTAAGTACCTTAAATTGAATACCAATGTGAACATATACATCTATTTACTTATAATATAAACTGCATTTTTAAATAACTCATCAGTTAGCATTTATATACAGGAACTTGTTACGCCATATTTCATTGAAAACTACTGAAATAAATTTCATTGATTAAAAAAGAATATATTTAAAGAAATTATACACATCAATGAACTAAATGATTGGTTTATCTTTGAAATATGTTTAACATTAAAGAAGTTGATAAAAACATTATCATAAATTTACTTATTTAATTATTTAACAGGATATTGTTTATGCTCTTATACTATTTCTGAGAAAGATAAAAGGGTATAAAACGATGTTTACTATAACCGTGTAATCTATGGCTACAGTGATAAGGCGGCAAAACAACTCAGCGCACCGTATATTTTCGTTCGCATTGCACTTGCCGACGGTTTAGGACCAGCTTATAAAGACCCCTATCATTGTCCGCGACAGCCTTTATTACATGGAAATAAGAAAAACACAATACTATGACATGGGTCATAAGAACTGGCCGTCTGATAACATCAGCCAACTATTACAAGGGCAACCGGTTGCTGGCTGAATATGATATTCGAAATTCGAATTCAATCGGCCCAGAAAGGAACCGGCGTAGTCTGTTTTAAAAATTAACATTGCAATGTTATTCTTTTTTCAAAAAGCTCCTTTGTTGTGCTCGAGTTTTAGTGACGTATTACAATAATTCGTTTTTTGTTGCTTATTTTAATTAACCCAAAGAAAAATTCCATCCATTAAATGAAGAATATAATTTGCAATGAATATTGTCAACATCAATATTCTTTTTCGTAATGCAAAATCTTATTTACTTCCTATTAAAAAGGTTTTATTATTTATGAGTAGTTAGAATCATTTAACGAAAGTTGCTAGATTAAGACAAAAACTAATTATTTGAATTTAAAAGTATTATAAATAAAGTATTTGTTTACGTAGATAATTAGTTGTATAATGGAATATGCCTTTTCTTTTATTCATTATTATTTTTGTTTTGTATGCACCTCTTATTATTTCACTAACGACGTTTCTATCCTAGAGTTAATCCCTTTAAGGATTAGCTGCCTTTTTTACTTAGTTATCTTTTATATATCGTTTATAATACAAATAATGAAGTTATTAAATTTATTTATTACATTTTTTGTTCATGTATGATTAGGTAAGCAGCTATTTTATTATTTACCGACCGCCACAAATCGAGACCTTTCTACTGATCTAAGTTCAAATTTCTTAGACTCCATTCAACCCTGGATGGATCCTGCCTTCCTTCATCCATCCGGTTTAATATATGTATATATATTATATATATAATTATAATTATATAATAATAATAATATATATAATTATAAAATACTTTGTAATCGATTAGACATTTACAATGCCTAAATAATATTTTCCTTCTGTTCGATTCGATTACTTAAATAAAAATCTATGATGTACCCACAGCCTGTACCAATAGACAACATTTTTAGTATAATTGCTTCCGTTAGACAGAAAGTTATTTAAACTCTTACTATTATATAATGCTAATTAATACTATAAATGTGAAAGTGGGTCTGTTTGTTTGTTACGCTCACGTATTAACCTACTCAATCGATCATCACGAAATTTTGATAAGTCCGTGATACAAAAAGGGACGTAGGGTGTAGCTTTGTGATGTGCCTCTCCTCACACGCGGACAAAGCGAAGCGGAAAATAGTATGTTATAGTCGAATGATAAACAGTAGACTTAATATAGTTTGTAACGGTGGAAATATTGATGCTGGTGGTAGGGTAGGGTCGTCACGGCATGTGAAAGCGATCCCGTGGCGCTCCTCGCTAAGACGGAAAGGGTACCGCTGGTTTTTTAGTGGGTATTCCGATGTTCGGGGCGCACTCGGCGCCTTGGACACCGGCGAGCCCCACATACCTCCCACTGTTCCCGTGGGGGAAACGCGTAACGCGTTTTTCCAGCGTTAAAAAAAGGTAGGTTAGGACGGTGTGGGAGTATTGGAACTTAAAATTTACCATTTATCAAATCTTAGTGTATGATATAATATAATTACCTACTAATTCCTGACACAGATAATACATAGATCTTATTACAAGTAATATGATGATCCAAGCTGTTCCACGGAACAGCTACATGATAACATGATTGGAAGGAACTATTCCTCACAGTACTTCTATGTATGCTCTATGGATAGTGGTGATGTGCCATTAAACGATTTATATCTTTCTGCCTTCTACATTAAAATACCGTCTTGGTTTAGTTCCGGGTGCGTCCGGGTAGGCAAGCAGATAGTAAATGTCATTGGACTTATCTGCTTTAAAAAAAAACGATTAAACAAATGTGCTAGTACATATAAAATGGGCTGTGAAATAAAAATAAAAGCTTTGTAATAACTATGCAGGTTTTATTTAACTTTTTATTTTAAAAATAGTTTCCGATATCCTTGGACGAAATATAAAATTTTCAATAAGTATTTCGATGACTATAATATGATAATATATGCTTTAAGTAGGAACGAGCTTTAATTATAATAAAATAAAAATAAGTCGGCCATGTTTAAATTATAATACAGGTAAACTAACGCACACACACATCGAATTATACGCAGCTGTGTTCGACACACGACGAATACCATATCCGTTTCAAATCAATGTAAAATAAACTTTAAATACAAGACGTTATAATCGTACATTGTAAATCAATAAAAAGGGACACTACGGTAACACAGCCCTAAAATAGCACTTTTGTAAAATCAACCATATGTTCAAATACATAAGGCTAATCATTGAATAGCTTGCAGTCCATAAATAAACTGTTAACACAAATAATAATCAGTCTTATTATAATGGACAAAGGCTTAAATTTCTATGAACTCTACGCAAGATAAACATAGAATGTAAATCAGCTGGCGTGAATGTGTGAGTGGATCGTGCGTGCAGTGGACTCGGCCGTTCCACTTGACTCGTTCTGTTTTTGAAATTACAATTTTTTATTCGTTGGGAAATAGTTCGCGTATATTTTATGGTGACACAAGTTTTTTTACAATACCGACCGATTTCTAATTTTCTACATAACAAGAAGATTTTTGTTTTTTTTTTTTTTGTTATTTCACTCAATTCCGTCATGTTTCACTTGAATGTAATTTCTTGAACAATAAAAATGTAGTGAATTAAACTTTTGTAACCAAATTCATATCATATTATATATTCGGCCTCGACCGAATACCAAACATTCGGACAGTTGGGTGGCCGAATAGCCTTACAATCGGCCTGTTCGAAAATTGGCCCGCAAGACGATTTTTCTGCACCATAACCTACGATTCATTGCTTCTATTCTATAACAAAAATATATAATAAACCAAAAATATTAATTCAATTTAATATGTAAAATTTCGTCAAGTCGAGATGGCCCAGTGGTAAGAACGTGAAACTTAACCGACGAACGTGGGTTCAAACCCGGGCAAGCACCTCTGAATTTTCATGTGATTAATTTCTGTTTATAATTCATCTCATGCTTCTCGGTGAAGGAAAACATCGTGAGGAAACCTGCATGTGTCTAATTTCATCGAAATTCTGCCACGTGTGTATTCCACCAACCCGTATTGGAGCAGCGTGGTGGAATAAGCTGCAAACCTTCTCCTCAAAAGGGAGAGGAGGCCTTAGCCCAGCAGCGGGACATTAACAGGCTGTTACTGTACTGTACTGTACTATGTAAAATATAAATTTACAATTTCTTCGAAAACTTACATACTACAAATAATAAATATTAATTTTGTTAGTGTTTATTTAATCATAACTAAAATTACGTAATAAGTTTACTTAGCCATTTATGTGTTAGCTTATCGTTAGATTTTTATTGGTTAGTATATAATTATTTAAATAATTTAATATTATGTATTGACTTCGATTTTATGTCGTAGGGCATTGTGCAAGCCCTTCTGGTAGGGTAGTTACCACCCACTCATTAGATTTTCTACCAAAGAGTGGGTGAACCATAACTACAGGCACCAGGAAAAACGTCTAAGTTACCAAGGTTGGTGGCGCATTGGCAAAGTAAGGAATGGTAATTATTTCTTACAGCGCGAATGTCTATGATGGTAACCACTTACCATCAAATAGCAAGTGAAAATGGTTACCTGCTTGCTTATTAATTCTTAAATATTTTACTTATATGACTTTCAATTTATATTTTAGATGCGCAAAGAGAAAAAATACGCATTCTAGAAATAATAGATATTTAATAGTAATGTATGTTTAGCATTATTAAATGTTACAATTATAAATTTCCTGTGTTTTTGTTATTTGTTTTTTAATTTACCGATTGCGTTGAATACCGAATAGCACAACTCTAATACAAAAGATTTTTTTAACAGGACTAACTCAAAGTAAGCTGTTGTTGAAATTTACTTGTTTAATGAAATAAATTTACGTAGTAGGTATTCTTTTTTTATTTGGTAGTTGATCATTTCGTTTAAATAATTATTGAAATTATTAAAATTTATTTCATCTGTTCACAATAATAAATTTTAATTATTCTCGAAACTTTTTCCATATTTAGTGTTACAAAAATATTCAAAATTCGAACGAACCTATCATTCCTTGAAGGTATCAGACGAGTGATTCACGAAGGCGAAGCGACGAACTTTTTTTTTTTTCATCGAGACTTGACGACCGGAGGCTCGGTTTTTGTATCACTTTTTTCCCTACCTGAGATGCCATATGGTACTGTAACCGTGTTTATCGAATTATCATCTTTATGTTCTATTTACATAGAGCTGATAATGGGGTAAATGTCACTCAACGTGGTGGGTACGGAACTTCGGTGTTATTTGTAAGCTTGTTCATATTTTCTTGTATCCTTGTACGTAAGGCAAATTACAGTTAAGTTTTTTTATAATGATATATTATTATTAATTTATGTTTTTAATTCTTTTAATCTAGAAATCAATTTTTCCTTAGACGAGTTACATAGATGTATAGTGACTATCTGATAGACAGATGCATTATACGTATATATCGTTTTTTTAATCTCTAAAAATGTCTACCTAAATTAATGAAACGAAAAGTGTTAATGTCCATACGTAACATTTTTGCTAAAAAGTTCAAGATTTAACAAAAATACAAAGATAAAATTTAGTATTTGTAATAAATGTAAATTAAAATGTAACGATTATTGCATAGCACTGCCATCTTTTGTTGAATAGAATAAAAAGCGACATCTGTTGTTAAATAGCGCTAACACTTGAAATGTTATGTGCTGTAATAGTTACATTAAATATGCCATAGGTGGCGCTTTTCACAAATTAATGCTGCTTAAAATTATTTAATGTTTTTGTTCTTGATAATGAAATAGAATATTTTAATTTGTTAAGTACCTATTTTTATGCTAATTTGGGTTTATATTTTTTCTTTTCTTTTTGGTTTTTCTAGGCAGTTGATTAAGATTGTATTAGGAAAAATGGCAATGAAAACAGTACATCACAATTGGTTATTTAATTATTTACATCAATATAGCAAATAGCAAATAGTCCAATCCAATAGCAAATAGTCCAATTTAGCAATATCGCTCCATAATGGCAACGCAAAATAAATGTATTACTTTTAATTTAACGGCTTATTTTCATTGCGTCAAATTTTAAATAAATTTACATAATTTTTGCAGCAATATTAGTAATATTTTGAATGGACAAAAAGAAAAACAAATGTTTTAGAGGCTATAATTTTATACTAATCGTAGTGTTTACCGCTTACTTCTCTTGTAGTTAAAGTGCGCTTGCGTGTAGAGCCTAGGAACGAGATTGTTCAGGGGCGGGCTCGAACTTATAAAAAGTAAAATCATTCGATGCTATTGATAAATGTTAAATGAACTGCCTTCATGCGTAAAACACACGTGATTACAATTTATTTATAATGATATTAAAGCAAGTAAACAACGAAAACTATAAAGATATTATTAATAGAAATCGAACTCGCAACGGCTTAGAAATCATTTGTATATTTCTTTTTATTTACTTAGTTTACATTTTATTTATTTAATACATAAAAATACGTCGATAATGAATTATACACCAAAAACTTCCTCATGAATCATTTCTACCATTGGTAAAACTGTATGAAAAACCGCTCGGTTATTTTTGAGTTTATTGCGTTCAGTGGGACAGATACAGCGGAGGGATTTTGTTTTATTATATGTAGAAGCATTGCGACTAAATTCATATGTCCCTTGTGCGTGTAGTTGCACTGGCTCCCTTAACCTTCAAAACGGAACTCAATTGCAATACTTAGTATAGGTATGCCAGTAGGGTTTCCACGGAGCCCTACTGGTAATGGAATAGAGGTATTAAATATCAAGCGGGCAGAGTGAGGCGTTGCTAGTTTATTTCTATATTTAACCATTAAGCCAAGTCCACACCTGTCGATCTAACGCTCTGTAAACACAACACAAAATAAAACGAACAACCGAAGTATTGCGTAGTATTTATTGAAGGCTCATCTCCAAACACTCGACTCGGCTGTGCTGTTTAAAACAAACTCTTAAAGATTATAATGTCTCAATATTTGTGACAAATATTTATTTGTTTATATATTTAGTATATATTGAATTATGACTCGTTGGTCTAGTTGCTTTATGTAAGGCCGCAGACCCGGAGGTCCTGGGTTCAATTCTCAGGTCGGGCCAAAAAAAAGTTATTGGGTTTTTCTGTCAGGAAATTCTCAGTAGCAGCCCGGAGTCTAGAAGTTGGAAGTGTGTGCACTCCCGTGCCTCGGAAAGCACGTAAAGCCGTTATTCCTGCATCTAAACTCTTTCCGGTCGTGTCGTATTGTCGTCGCATCGGTTTTTTTTATAGAATAGGAAGGCGGACGAGCATATGGGCCACCTAATGGTAAGTGGTCACCAAACGCCCTTAGACATTGGCATTGTAAGAAATGTCAATCATCGCTTACACATCCAATGCGTCACCAACCTTGAGAACTATGATTTTATGTCCCTTGTGCCTGTAATCACACTGGCTCACTCACCCTTCAAACCGGAACACAACAATATCAAGTATTGCTGTTTTGCGGTAGAATATCTGATGAGTGGGTGGTATCTACCCAGACGAGCTTGCACGAAGCCCTACCACCAGTACAGAGTTCTACCACCAGTACTAGTATAGATTAGTATAGATGAGTGTGCAAGTCCTAAATTTTTGTACTACATAAATATAATATAGAATTTTATTTGCTTCTCTTTCCTGCTTCAACTTCAATTAACCGATCTGACGGAACTCATATCATATATCTTCTGTGAAGATTAAGAGTTCAGTCCGGTTTTGGAGCTTATTCCACCAACCCGCGTTGGAGCAGCGGAATAAGCTCCAAAACCTTCTCCTCAAAAAGGAAGAGGAGGCCTTAGCCCAGCAGTGGGACATTTACAGGCTGTTACTGAAGAATATATATAGAGTTATGTTCCTTATGAAAGTCGCGATAAAAATTGTTAAAATTAAAAAAAAAACGTAATCAATGAGATTGAGCGCTAATGCATTACTAGTTAAGGTCGTTTCAGATATTTGCATTATAGTGTGTCGACGGACTGTTATATTGAATATTAATCAATTCGCCGCTTAAAAGGGAATCAGGTGGTGTCACGTGACCCCTTCGTCTCCTTTGATGTTACAATGAATTGTAAATTGATTGCTTGATATGCTGACCATGCAATTACATATAATTTAATAAAATTGTTGATTAGTACAACTTGAGTTTTTTTTTATTGAATACTTAATAAAATATGGTGTTGGAATAGTAAGTGAGACAGTGTCACTCTTGGCACCGAGATATAGCTAGTATAAATCTTAGTTCCGAAAGTGGCGTATTGGTAGGAATGGTTAATATTTCTTACGTTCCCAATTTTCTAAGGGCGGTGGTGATCACTTAACTCGAGTGTCCCAACTGGCCGTCCATCCAAAGTATAAAAAATTACGTCTTCCTGAATGATAGCCGCTATGTCGATCATTCTACACGGAACAACAGGCTGGGATATCATATTACAAATTAAGCACTGAATTATTTTCTTAAATCGTATATAAATGTTTTTATTTTCAAAATAGGAACGTTTAGAAATTTTTTATAATTAAAAAAAACTTGTCGAGTATGTATAGGTAAGTAGGTCTTCTTGTAGCACGACGAAGTTGGGGCTAATGCGTTAGCAGCTTCGAGTGAAACGAATTACGACGTTTTGTATATAAAGAGTTATTAAATCGAATTAACTATTTAAATTAAATAATTATTATGAGGAAGTGATATAATTTTTAAATTTGGAACAGGAAGACACATTTGGAAATATTACCCAACGATAAGCGCTCATAGCGTATAGATTTTGGCACTGCAAGATATATAGCATTTTGTTCACCAAAATAGCAGCTTTAATCAGGGGTCATATTGAAGATGTTATGTTTCATGAATTAATATATTTGTTTTGTTGTATCTCTCTATTGTTCTAAAAAAGATGCATTCACTTTAGTCACGGTGTATTGTGTGTGTTTATTCATTGTTTTTTTTTTCTTTTGTATTATTTGTATTAAATATAATCTGTTCAAGTTAGGGTTGACTGAAAGAGAATACCTTTTGGCATTACGTATGTCTTTGCATAATGTATGCAAATGGATTATAATACAACAGGGACACATCAATATTGATGTTTCGTGGTAGGAATATTTGATGAATTATAAGTATTCTGTGCCCAAAACCTTTAAAAAATATTAATGATACCTTGAAATCTAGTTATATTATTCATATTGCCCCAATTAAGATTATCTTACAATTTGTTTACTTTAACTTTATATTTATTGAGTATTTCGAGATGCTACCGCAAAACAGCAGTAATTATCTTTGGTGTTGTCGTGTTCCGGTTTAAGTGAGTGAGCCAGTATATCACAAGACACAAGGGCACGGTATCTCAGTTCCTTAGGTTGGTGGCGCATTGGCGTCGTGAGAGAAGGTTGATATTAATATCCGATTATCAGGTGCCCGACCGCCTAACTATTCTTTAAAAAAAGTAATCAGTAACTTTAATAAATATCAAGCGATATTGTTGAGCAGTTTTCCATATTTTCTCCAAGTAGTTTTCTAGTGACCCGAAAAAACAGGGTCGTTATTTTCATTGGCGGCGAAGTTTCGACGGATTTTTGTCGAAACCGTTGTCGAATCTTGGACTTGTAGCGGAGACTGGTTAAAGCCGAAATAAAATCTGGAACTACTGTCATGTATTGCGGGAAATACGGTTTGCCATATATTTGCTGGAATAATTGCTATTTATAGGCCCATATTGATTGGATCACCAGACTCCAAGTTATTATCATGCCAAGATCTTTCCAACAGAATTAAATATATCATTCTTTATTTATTTATTTCTAAATAATAACAACTTTCGAAACTGCTGACTTATATTGTATGGTTTAGAAGTCTAATTTTAAGTTTTTATAATGTCGAAACTTTTTGGTCTGAAATTAATTCGCTGAGCGTTATTCTGACTCCCTTTTTAAGAGTTAAATAGGACTCCTCCATTTCTGTACACTATAATAGCAGATAGGGCTACCCTTTTTTTGGCTGTTGCACCGCGATGCTCTAATTGGCGCCCTTGTTAATAATCTTGGGATAATAGAGACCTTTTAATTTTTTAAAACCATATTATTCATTGATTGTAATGTAACATGTATTTCTTTACTGATTAAAGGCAAAGGCAGCGTTCAGCCATGGGAAATTGATAATTCCCTTGTGCCTGTAATTATACACTTGCTCACCCTTCATATTATTGTTACTGTAAAATTGTGGGGTACAAACACACGCACACTCAGGTATGGAGACAAGGGACGCATCGAACTCTCAATTAAATAATACTTTTGAGCTATTTTGTTTTAATAATGCATTTATACACGTGGGTAACATATGAGTGAGTATGATATAATATATATAACAGTTTTTTGGAGTAAAATAAAAGTTATCTTCGAAAATTATAATAAAATGTAAAATAAGGCCTAAACATAATAATAATTAATATTCCATACCTTAAGCGTAAAGTCAATGTGATTGTTTTTTTTTCAAATGGGTTTACAGATTGGATATTAGACCATCAGATGGTAAGTTTTCATTACCGCTCGTAACCATTTGCCAACGCGCCATCAACTAAGGGCCAGAATTAGGAAACTAAGATGTTTTTTTCCTTGCGTCTACACTGTGTAGTTACTTTGATTCTATAGTATAGTAGATTAAAGAAATTGATTTGATCATGAACTGAAGTGTCTGCGCGGTATCTTACATTCATGTAAGCTTATGTTATAAAAACGAAAGCAACTCTGTCTGTTCGATACTGTTTCACAACTAGAACACTGATCCGATTTTGATCAAATTCGGTATTAACTTATGAAGCAAACTTTTAACTCGGGAAAGGAGGGAAGGAGGTAGCCTTGGATAGTTTTTTATAACAATTCGTGTTCCCAACACCAACATCTCCACCTTACCTAAGATGCGGGCGAAGCCGCGGGTGAACACTGGTTTGTCTATATTTTTTTCTATTTACCAATAAACTTTACCACAGATTATATTCAAGGACTTCGTCTTTTATATATAAAATATTAATGCTATCTCGTCTAGATAGCATTAACAGCCGGTGGCGTGGTTGGTAGATACTTGTCTTTCACGCCGAAGGTTGTGGGTTCGATTCCCACCCAGAGCAGACATTTGTGTGCATGAAAATGTCTTTTTGTCCTTAGTCTGGATGTATTTATCTATAAAAGTATGTATTTACAAAAGACAAGCAGTATATGTAGTATATCAGTTGTCTGGTTTCCATAGTACAAGCTCTGCTTAATTTGGGATCAGATGAACGTGTGTAAATAATGTTATTATTATTATTATCTTATATTTAATATTTACCTATTGAATATAAATTAATAACACGTGTTTTTTTTTATTGAATTAAGAACATAAGAAACGGTCTCGTCTATTCTAGAATAATCTCTATGGCTCAGTGAGGCTGTCGACGTAATTCATTACGCGAGAGACAGATTTATAGTTACAGGTTAGTAAGGAGGTTTTATTAAAATTTACTTGATTCCATTGGTCACGGGTGCTGAATGTCATTTTTAAGCGCGATTTATGTTCGCAATATTCTATTTTTCTTATGTTCTACTAGTTTCAGTTCTCATTTAGTTACTAATAAAATGTATCCAATGTCCTTGATTGGGGTTTGAGCTTGCAATACCAAATTTCATCAATACCAGGTCAGTGGTTTAGCCGTGATATCGTAACAGACAGACGTTATTTTCGCAATTTTTATTTATTATATTGGTATAGATAATTTATGTCCGAAGCGGTTTAGTGAATTCAATTGAACTTTAAACTAAATTCATGGGCTTATATCTTATATAATTACCACAATGTATTTTAAATATAAGCTTAACTGTATAACTTTTTTAATAATTCAAAACATCGAAAGGGAAAATGCTTGATGAACTATTTATATTTAATTTTTTAGTATTTTAAACAGTAGCAAAAGCTTTTGTTCAGAGGTAGGACATTTCTGCTTAGCTCATATACATAATTCACTAATCTTTAACAAAATCGATGTATTTTTAAAAGGGTACAGTGTCACAAAATTGGCGAGACGTTTAAGGTCATTAAAGTCCTCCAGACCGATTTCCGACCGATTCGGGCACGGCGGCAATCTCGACAGAGATTAGCCAACTGCGCAGGATATATTATAGTGTACAAGTATGTGCGCAAACACAGGTGCACTCTGCATTTCCTAGCTTTCATAATCCGATGGGACAGCAATCCGACACGACCGGAAAGAGTTCAGATGCAGGACCAACGGCTTTGAGTGGCACGGGAGTGTATACACTTCCAACTTCCAGACACCGGGCTTTTTTCTGACAGAAAAACCCAATAACTTTTTTATTGACCTGACCTGGGAATTAAACCCAGGACCTCCAGGTCGCCGGCCTTATATCTAGCCACTAGACTAACGAGGCGAGACGCTTGCCTACCATTGAGAATGCCCTCGTTGGTGGGTTGATTTCGAGCGTCACATTGGCTGACCACACACGTTGGCTGACGGTACATTTTGTTAATTCTAGTGATAATATAGTGCTCCAGTATTTGCACAAATAATAAACTGGGTATTATTTTTACTTTTTTTTTCACGCAGTGGAAACCTTCAGAAAGGTAGGTAAGGTAAAGGTAGGTTCATATAACGCATCCGTGGCCTCTCCCGTGCTTTACTCCGCTTGTGGCTCGGCGGGGCTCTCCTCAGGGGGCAAAGGTAATACCCCCCCCCGCACTCCTCGCTATTATTTTTACTAGACCAACGAGGCAGTCAGAAGCTGGTAATGTGTTCTACACCTTAGCAGTAAATAAAAAATATATAACGAACTTCGAACTCTTACAACTTTTAAGTTCATTTAATTACACTAATTTATCGATCATTCACTAATTAATTTATCTTAATAAAACAAAGCTGTACAACATTATTGTTACACGATCTAATTCTGTTTAGTGTTATAAATACGAAAGTAAGTTTGTTTATTTGTGACGTTTTCATGTCTTAGCTACTCAAACGAACATCATAAAATTTTATATACATGCTATCAAGAAAAGGACATACCTAGAGTATAAAACACCTCACACGCGCGCGAATCCGTAGGGGTGGAACTAGTAAGTAACAGCTAATTGTTAAGTGTTTAAATACTATATAATTTAATCATAATTGTAATGAGCATTAATCTATTTAACCAATACAAATATATATATGGTGATATAATATATAAACGCTTTGGCGCATATATTGTAATTATCTTAAATGATTAAGTCAAGTCAAGAACTGATACTTTAGAATATCTATTCCTTGTGAAGGATGTGTCCCTGATGAAATCACCAGGATTCTCTTAGTTTACTTATATACTTATTATATATATACAATGTGCAGTTTTTACAACTATTTTGCGTAACATATTTTTTAGAATCTGGGTCATATAAATACATTATAAATACTAAATATAATTATTTAGTTAAATTGAACTTATTAATGATAATTATTGTATGTTAATTAATTATAATTAAATGTAGATATTCAGCATTAAAATCAACAAGTACTGACTCTACGCTTTCTTATCATCTACGCAATCCTGTAGTAGGTTTTGCCTTATTTAGTTAACGTAACTTTTTAATTTATTAATTAACTAACTTACATATTCATTTAGAAGTGGTTAGTTTGTTTAGTTATTTTAATTAGCTATATAAATAAAATTCTACTGAAAGCGAAAACTGTTTAGTCAAAGTATATGAATATCAACAACGTGGGTAAAAAGGTTCACAATTAAGTCCACAGACCAAATATTTATGTCAAGCTAGCTCCTCGTCTCGGCTTTGCACGAAATAAGAGTACATAGAAAAGGTATTTTTTTTTTACAATTTTAGGTTGGAACCTTCTCAAGAGCTAGTTTTTATTGATATTGATAAAATACGATAGATTATAGACCTTTATTAATATAGTTACGTAATCGTAGCGTTCTTTTGTTTTTACTTTAATTATTCCACACATAAAATGAGAAAACATATGATATGTTCATACCATGAAATAATGTATTATTGGCATTCATGTAAAGAGAACATTGTTCAATCATATAAAGGTTTCCGCGAATAAATAGTTATTTACGAATCGTTTCCGAACATTATTTGTACTTTACAGTCTTTATGCTTAAATCATTATGGTGCTATACTGTTACTTGTAACTCAATGGAAGGTCTATGGGAAAATTTCCTTGGTCCATATTTGAAAAATCTTAATCACTACAAGTGGTTTTATAGAATAGGAAGGCGGACGAGCATATGGGCCACCTGATGATAAGTGGTCACCAAAGTCCATAAACATTGGCATTGTAAGAAATGTTAACCATCGCTTACATCACCAATGTGCCACCAACCTTGGGAACTCAGATGTTATGTCCCTTGTGCCTGTAATTACACTGGCTCACTCACCCTTCAAACCAGAACACAACAATACCAAGTATTGCTGTTTTGCGGTAGAATATCTGATGAGTGGGTGGTATCTACCCAGAGGAGCTTGCACAAAGCTCTACCACCAGTAATTATGATATGGTTAATACAAATATTAAAAAAATATGCATATAAAACATTTAAAAAAATAATACAAATAAATCAAAACTCCGCTTTGAATATTATTTTAAAATATAGTCCATGTTCTTTGTGTGACAGTTAAAAAATAAAAATCTATTTGCAAAACCATTAATGTTACTAATAAATATATCTCGACGGACAAGTAAATTACTCACCTAAAGCTAAACGTAATCACTTCATATAAACTTCAATACAAACACAGGTACAGCTGTAGGCAAGAACTAGTTTCTGAACCTATAGGATTCCAACTTCCAAGTTCATTCCTTGATTGGAATCAGTTTCTTGCCGAACTTGAGAGGGGACGCACGCTCGTCGCCGTCCCAACTAATACGAGATATAACTCGCAGTTTTCTTTCATTCATAAATAAGAATCGTGTTGTTATATTTTTTATCTGTGTGTTTTTTTATGTTCGAAAAGTGACACGTTCATTGTTTTAGTTTTACATTTTGTGTTCGGATTCTTTCGACTTTCTCTGCTAAATGTGTACGTTTTGAACTTCATATCGAATGCTTTGTTTTTTTTTTTCTTAAACAACAAAACAATGTCTAAGAAGTATTTATATGTTTGTCAAAATGTATTACTAATCAATAATCCAACGAAAACTAACTATTCTAAAGTAATAGCTTTACATTAAAATAATTAGTTTATAGTT
Organism: Nymphalis io; assembly: GCF_905147045.1. NCBI lineage: Eukaryota > Metazoa > Arthropoda > Insecta > Lepidoptera > Nymphalidae > Nymphalis > Nymphalis io. The sequence continues at coordinate 2,758,132 of NC_065910.1, read as the reverse complement.
TAAAACTTGTCTGTTAATTAAACTATTTCGTAATACTTTTATTTTAAACAAAGATAAAGCCATACAAAAATACTTTCTTAATCATTCGATATTAAACAAATTCATAAGACCATAGATTTTATGTATACATAAATTTTATATACATATATCAAGACTACGTCATACGTTAGCGTTACCAATATAATAATTCAATTCTTTGTATAATTAGATTATTGTTAATCAATCTAAATTAGCGATCGAGACAAAAAATGTTTTAATGATAAAACAATACTTATTTTACATCTAACAAATAGTTTTAAATAAAAGTCGCTTTATTATAAGAAAAACGAAAATGTTTTGTTGGAACTTTACTTTTTTCCTTTATCGTATAATACCGTACCGTAACAGCCTGTGAATGTCCCACTGCTGGGCTAAAGGCCTCCTCTCCTCTTTTTTGAGGTGAAGGTTTCGAGCTTATTCCACCACGACGCTCCAATGCGGGTTGGTAGAATTCACATGTGGCAGAATTTCAGTGAAATTAGACACATTCAGGTTTCCTCACGATGTTTTCCTTCACCGTAAAGCACGAGATGAATTATAATCACAAATTAAGCACATGAAAATTCAGTGGTGCTTGCCCGGGTTTGAGCCCACGATCATCGGTTAAGATTCACGCGTTCTTACCACAGGGCCATCTCGGATCGTATAATATTTGTTTGAATTTAAGATTTATTCTTGTATCATTGCGAAGTATATCGTCTATTATACACTTTTACCGTGAAGTAATAAACAACTCACGATATTCGATTGGCTGTTTTTAATATAATCGTGTAATTACGAAACAATTTGAATATATGTACTTATTTTAAAATAATTAACATAATCAGTCGAGTGAGTATATACAAATGTATTTAAAGTGGGCCCTTTTCGAATTCGATTATAATAAATTAGAATTTATAGTAACGATTCATTTTATTAACACGAAACTAACTTTTACTGGCGACTTTGTGTCTGCTGTTGAGCGGAATGTTTCGTTATTTTATTTTTTTATTATCACTACATGTTATAAAACTAAGTATTATACAATATTATGTATATTTTATATAAAATAAGTGATAAATGGGCAACGATGTAAAGTGACCCTAGAAAATTTGCCATTCCTTACATCGCCATTGCGCCAACCTTGGATACTAAGATGTTATATTTCTTGTGCCTGTACTTACACTGGATCACTGACCCTTCAAATCAGAAAACAACAATGCTAAAGTAAGTATTGCTGTTTGGCGGCAGAATATAAATGAGTACCTACCCAGATGGGCTTGCGCAAAGCCCTACCAACTAACCAACAAGTAAATTTGTATATATCATGCTAATAACATATAATGGTTGGCGTTCTATGACGGCAAAAGGCTGAAAAAAAATGACTGGCGCTGTAAATAAGCTTTTTAGTACTTAACATAAACACAAATAAGTGTTAATTATATAACACGCGGGCACATCAAAATGACTAATCACTCTGCTTCAAAATAATGGACGAATTGTGTTAAGTTTACATCAAGGCTTCTTGAATCAAATGTTAAAATATAAAATATGATGAAAGCGGGAATGTATTTTATATACAATATTAGGGCCCAGTGGTAAGAATACATCAATCTTAAATGAATATTGCAGGTTCAAAACTCTCGTACTCGGTAAAGGTAAAGGATGGGTGTCGGATGAAAATATACCGCATGTGTATAGACCAATCTGTATTGGAGCAACATAGTGGAATAAGCAAACGTCATTAATAGTAGAGGAGGATGTAGCCCAGCTGTGGGACATTAACAGACTGTAACTTTACTTTACAGCATGAAGATCTTCACAATATCTATATATTAAACAATGATTGAAACGAAAATGTGATTGATAAATATTTTTTAATTTATTAATTTTTGCTTCTTTTCTCATGGAAATGGGCAACGGTATTACACTATACATCCACGTTTTACGTTATTTGTTCTTTAAAAGAGTAATAATATTTTTTTAAAATTAAGTATTAAAAAAGGTTATTGTCTTAAGCCAGTGACAATAATATTAGCTTTGAACCATTTAAATTCCAAAATAAAAAAAAATGTTATTGAATAAAACTAAATTGAATAAGATTCATATAAAAGTATGACGTAATAAAGCTTTGGGTCTCATTATAATAATAAAAGGAAATAAAACAACTATTATTACACAAGAACGATTCGTTATTTACACTTTCCGATATATAACAACTAAAAATTTATTTCGTACTAGAATTACAAAGAATGTCAACTCTTTATTAAATTAGAACACCAAAATTATTATATATACGATTAAGTAAAATATGAGTTCTATAAAAGGAAATCCGACATTTACTTATTTAATTATAAGAAAATGGAGGATACGCAACTTAATTTACTTATCAAAACGTTCTATATATATCGTTTCTACAAAACTGCATAATACATTTCAATTTTAATTCATGCAAAATGTATATAATATTTTAGAATTAAAATCCAATAAATAACAGCACTTGCAACTTATCGAGATAAAAAAAAGGTTTCACTTTTAAATAGTTTTCTAAAAGCACAGATAAAAAATAACATTTGTCGCGTCGAAGCCGTATCGTATGCTATAACAGTTTTATTCCGCATCCACAGAGAAATTAGTAACGCTTTTGACGTTATTGTGTTGAAATTGAAATTATGGGGGATGACGACTTGAGATCTACGGTCGATGGAACGCAGTCCTCATCAATAGGGAATATGCAGGCTATCTTACAAATGCATAAATATGATAACATTCAAGTTTACATCTGTCGTAATTGTTGACTTTATTACCGAGCAAGCAATAAAATTAAACATTATTTTAACTATAATTGTAGTATGTCTAATTAACTTAGATTTAATTGGCTTGTTAATGTATTTAATTAAAAACTATATATCGATCTTTCTATATACTAGTTTCAACGGCTTCGATCGCGTTTGAGTATTAGACATTCTGTGTTATTTTCTGTACCCCTGACAAAGTGTTTGCAAAATTTCATCATTATCAGTTTAGTAGTTAAGACGTGAAAACTTAATAAACATAATTTCGCATTTATAATATTATTTATATTATATAAAAGGCAATGTTCTAATTCCGGTCTTAACAATAAGTAGAATTATTGTAAAGTAACAGCCTGTATACTTCCCACTGCTGGGCTAAGTCCTCCTCTCCCTTTTGAGGAGAAGGTTTGGAGCTCATTCCACCACTCATATATATAATATTACGTGCTTTATATAAAATAATACATATATGATTAGAAAACCTCGTGTGAGTACTACGAGAAAATACCGATGGTAGGGATACCGTTTAGATAGCTATCATTCACTCATCAGTTATTCTACCTCTAAACATTTTTTTTATAGAATAGAAAGGCGGACGAGCATATGGGCCACCTGATGGTAAGTGGTCACCAACGCCCATAGACATTGGCATTGTAAGAAATGTTAACCATCGCTTACGCCACCAACCTTGGGAACTAAGATGTTATGTCCCTTGTGCCTGTAATTCACACTGGCTCATTCACCCTTCAAACCGGAACACAACAATACCAAGTACTGCTGTTTTGCGGTAGAATATCTGATGATTGGGCGGTACCTACCCAGACGAGCTTGCACAACGCTCTACCACCAGTAATAATTTCTACTGATAATTTTCTCTTCAAAGTTCGGTAACGCTGTTTCATTACTAGCACATGTGATAAAATAAATAAATCGACTCAATTCAAAAACGTCATTTATATTTTCATACAATAACTTTCGAACATAACCCCTAAAGAATATTAAGGCCAGGTAAAAAAGGTACAAAAGGTATTCCCAAGCTATCCGGCCCGTCTAAAATAATTAAAGTAAGAATGAAGGCAAAGTCACTAATTATAGACCACCTTTAACAAACTTGTAGTTTTAATTTATTTCTCAAACGAAATTAATAAAGATTTTCATACTTAAGCATTTCTAAAAGATTACATTTTTTTTAAATTTAATTATAGCTTCATTTGTAATTGGTTCGTGTTGTTGTAATTGATCAATTAGAATTGTTTATAATCTGAAAAAAAACTCAATATGTATACTAATATTATAAATGAGAAGTTACTTTGTCTGTTTGTCGCGCTTTCACGGCTAAGCCAGTGATACAATTAATTGATGAAATTAGGTATAAAGCAAGCTTAAACTTCAAGTAAGGACATAACCTAGACTTTTTATCTCTAATAACAGACACGCGGGCAAGAACCAGTAATAAAAGTTCTAACAAAATGTGTTTGTCAGTTTACTTATTTACTGATTGTAGTTTTAAGGTATATCTAAATTAAAGACTAACTTAACTTAAATTGTTATCCATCTCGATAATCTTAAAATTTAACGAAATAAAGATAATAATATTATAAAATTATATTACTTGATGGTAGGGCCTTGTGCGAGCCCGTCTGGGTACCTCATCACATTCTACCGCCAAACAGCGATTGTATAGTATTGTTGTTTAATATTGCTTACGTCGCCAATATCTATAAGCGGTGATGACTACTTACCATCAAGTAGCCCGTTATGTATATACTTATGTATATGTAAGACATTAGATAATATAATCGCTGCACCTCAAATCAATTTAATTAATATAATTAGTGCATGGCTGTTTTATAAGATACAATCATAATTTCCAATCACCATAAATTATAATGAAAAGTTGCGTTTAGCTAACTTTTATTTTGAAAAGTTTTCTTAATTATAATTTTTTTTTTTTTTTTTTATAGAATAGGAAGGAGGACGAGCATATGGGCCACCTGATGGTAAGTGGTCACCAAACGCCCTTAGACATTGGCATTGTAAGAAATGTCAACCATCGCTTATAGCCAATGCGCCACCAACCTTGGGAACTAAGATTTTATGTCCCTTGTGCCTGTAATTACACTGGCTCACTCACCCTTCAAACCGGAACACAACAATATCAAGTATTGCTGTTTTGCGGTAGAATATCTGATGAGTGGGTGGTACCTACCCAGACGAGCTTGCACAAAGCCCTACCACCAGTAAGGTAATAAATAATATCATCTATTAAAAAATATATATATATATCATACTTTTTTTTTAATCTGAATAATTATATTTAAAGAACATATCTTTGAATAATTACCTACCCGAAGCACAAAAAAATAATTCATTCAACAACTTACTTCACATTATCGTAAAGTTGTAGATATTTTGTATCTATATAAATGTCAGTATGTATAACCGAATACCAAAAGCCTTTTTTATTATTCTTACTACAAATATATATAATATGTGACAAATAAATACTAATATATATAAATAAGTTAATTAATTGTTAATTAGATTTTAATCAAACATTTTATACACCCGGAAACTCGTTTAGTCTATGTCTTAGTAAAATGCCCAACGCATTTTATGTTATTTCAATTAATAATATATAATTACCATCTATTTTGTCAGACTACTATCTCAGAACTACCATCGTTTTTGTCAGATAAGGCCTTAAACCGAACAATAAAAACGCTGACGCGACGCGATCTCCGACGCTCCAATACCCGTGCCATCAAGGCTGCGATTGAGCAAAATCGGGGATCGAAAGTGTTCGCTCGCAAGTTTGGGAGGCCGCGTCTGACAAAACTTAAAACTGAAAATGGTGGGGTCGTTACCTCTAGGCCTGAGATTATCGGAGAAGTAGAGAGGTTTTATGGGCAGTTGTTCTCTTCAAGATCGGATAAACCCGTGGGAATCAGTATTGATGACCAGCGCGCCCCTCTTATGCGCCATTACTCCGAGGAGCTCCCGGTCGTTGACCAAGGAGAGATTAGGGCGGCTCTAGAACAGCTTAAAAACAACAAAGCTCCGGGAGATGACGGAATCACAACAGAGTTGCTTAAGGCAGGCGGGACTCCGGTCCTGAAAGAGCTAGCAAGCCTCTTTAATTCCGTCATCCAACATGGCAAGACCCCGGAAACGTGGAGCGGGAGTGAGGTGGTACTGTTTTTCAAGAAAGGTGATAAAACCCTCTTGAAAAACTACAGACCAATCTCCCTCCTGAGTCACGTGTATAAGCTGTTCTCAAGAGTCGTCACGAACCGTCTCGCCAGACGACTTGACGAGTTCCAGCCCCCAGAGCAAGCCGGCTTTCGATCAGGCTACAGCACCGTGGACCACATCCATACTGTTCGGCAGATTGTGCAGAAGACCGAAGAGTACAATCAGCCGCTGTGTATGGCATTTGTGGACTACGAGAAAGCCTTCGACTCCATCGAAACCTGGGCAGTGCTCGACTCATTGCAGAGATGTCATATCGATTGGAGATATATCGAGGTACTGAGATGTCTGTACAACGCCGCTACAATGACTGTCCACATCCAGGACTGTAAGACGAAGGCGATCCAACTGCGCAGAGGGGTGAGACAGGGGGATGTAATATCCCCGAAACTGTTCACCAACGCGTTGGAAGACGTTTTCAAGACGCTGGATTGGACTAGGTATGGAGTCAATGTAAACGGCGAGTACATCTCACACCTTCGATTTGCCGACGATATCGCCATCATAGCAGAGTCGCTGGAACAACTCACCGAAATGCTGCGTAGCCTAGGCGAGTCTTCCCGGTGTGTCGGTCTCGGTATGAACTTGGACAAGACCAAGGTCATGTTCAATAGGCATGTCGTGCCGGGACCGATATACGTCGAGGGGAAACCTCTCGAAGTTGTTAGTGAATATACCTACCTAGGACAGATAATACAAGTCGGTAGGAACAACTTCGAGAAGGAAGCCGATCGAAGAATTCGCTTGGGATGGGCAGCATTTGGCAACCTTCGTCAAGTCCTCAAGTCGTCTATACCGCAATGTTTGAAGACGAAAGTCTTCAACCAATGCGTCTTACCTGCCATGACATACGGTGCCGAAACGTGGACACTAACTGCGGGACTAGTCCACAAATTCAAAGTCGCTCAGCGTGCTATGGAGCGAGCTATGCTCGGAGTATCTTTGAAGGATAAGATCAGAAATGAGATTATCCGGAAAAGAACCGGAGTCACCGACATAGCTTGCAAAATTAGCAGGCTGAAGTGGCAGTGGGCTGGTCACGTATGTCGTAGGACCGATGGCCGTTGGAGCAGACGAGTCCTAGAGTGGAGACCGCGAATCGGCAAGCGCAGCGTAGGGCGCCCTCCAGCCAGGTGGACCGACGACCTTAAGAAGGTGGCGGGCACCAACTGGATGCGGAAGGCGGAGGACAGGGAGCTTTGGCGCACCTTGGGAGAGGCCTATGTTCAGCAGTGGACAACGATTGGCTGTTGATTGAATATATAATTAAATTAACCAAGTATAAATATAATTTTTATATAGTAATATATGATATTATTAGTTTACGCGGCGCACGTCATTATGATACTCGTAATGATATTTTCCGACATCATCAGCAGTCATCGTCATATTTCAGCCAATTTACACTAAACGTTAATGAAATCTACACCAGAACTTTCCTCATGAATATCTCTATGAAAGTTCATTTGATAGTTTTTTAATTTACCAAACAGGCATACTTTGTTTTGTGATATATAGTGATTTTATAATTTATATTAACTACACTAAAACAATATTACAAATGAATGAAACAATGGCTATTTTTTTATATATTATTTTTAATGAGGCTAGCAATAGTACAAAACAGTTCTCGGCGTCATAAATTCATATAAACATTTAAAATTGCACACAATTAAGAGCTTTGAAAAATGTCTGTGCGCTTTCATATCCGAACCAATCGTTATTTTAACTCTGGCTATCAATAAGTAATAAAAGATATTCTTATGAGAGAAATTATACTTTAAAAAAAATTATTTTCGATTAAAAAAACCTTAGATATTAAATGAAATAGGCACCTAGTTCGCGTACGACGTCAGCAAATACTTGACGTGACGTTATTTATATATAAACTGCATGCTACTATTAATTATATTTAATGATCGACAAATTATGATTCAATGACCCCGTTCGTATAAAAATAAATAATATTGTTCAGGTCAATGAATCTTTAAGCCTTAAAGTAATTAAGATCGCTTAGAGCTAAACGTCTTGTTTTAAGGTTTGAAGCTAGCTAATTTGTATAATTAAAATATTTTAACCGTTACCATTATACAAATATAAAAAAAACAATAAAAACTTATTCATTATTAGTGTTGAAAAAATGATATTATTTTCGTTGAAGAAATGTGATGAATAAAAATTAGAATGTGAAGTTGATTTGTGACAAAGACACAATATGGCGTCAAATACAGTGTTCCGATTTTTGGTACTGCTCGCCGCGCTGGTTTGGATACTGTCCGCTGAAAACACAAAGAGGAGGAGACGGGAGCCTTGGACTAATGGGAGTTGGTTGTGAGTATTTAATTAGTATAATATTACATCTATTATTTATTTTCTGATATTATACTGTACAAATGTATGCACATACACACGTATAATCTCTAATCCTTCACTGGATTCCGATACATGGGATGTCAATCCAACACGATCAGATCGGGAGACATCTCATGGCTTTCATCGGAAGTTCTTGCCAAAGCAACGACCCGGGATTTCAAATCATGATATCAGAATCTGTATTACACCAATCAGGCAATACAACCCTGGTACGGTAGCTAGTTGCTTTACTCAAATATCAATTATATGTACATAAGACTTAGAAGACGGTGTTCTCGATAAATTAGTGATCTCTTTTAAACGGTCATAGAATAAGACATACTGTAATGTACATTGTGTACGTAGCGACGAAATTAAAAAAGAGGTATGAAGTACTTCTGGTAGAAAACAACTTTAACATGGCTAAACGAGGCAGTTTAAAGGCTTGAAGATTAAACCACTACGCTGCTTAAATACTTTACTGGTGGTAGGGCTTTGTGCAAGCTCGTCTGGGTAGGTACCACCCACTCATCAGATATTCTACCGCAAAACAGCAATACTTGATATTGTTGTGTTCCGGTTTGAAGGGTGAGTGAGCCAGTGTAATTACAGGCACAAGGGACATAAAATCTTAGTTCCCAAGGTTGGTGGCGCATTGGATATGTAAGCGATGGTTGACATTTCTTACAATGCTAATGTCTAAGAGCGTTGGTGACCACTTACCATCAGGTGGCCCATATGCTCGTCCGCCTTCCTATTCTATAAAAAAAAAAATACTCGTTGGTGGATACACAAGTGGTAGATTTTTATCAGACACATGCAGGTTGCCACACGATGTCTTCCGTCATCGGCAAATACTAAATGACACACACACGTGAAAACTCAAACTGACTTGCCTAGACTATATACTTTTTCACTTAGATATTTAGATTATATAATTATTCACTTAAATGAAACTCAAAAATCATTTATAAGATGACATGACAATTTTATTTTTGGGTACATAATATTCAATTAAACACTTATATTTAAATATTTCTTATATGTCGCTAAATTATAACAAGACGTTACAGTTATTTTATAGTAACTTATAAAATTTTACTTAATTTTTTATAAATTTATATAAAAACAGTTCTTACCACAGGGCCGAGATGGCCCTGTGGTAAGAACGCGTGAATCTTAACCGATGATCGTGGGTTCAAACCCGGGCAAGCACCACTGAATTTTCATGTGCTTAATTTGTGATTATAATTCATCTCGTGCTTTACGGTGAAGGAAAACATCGTGAGGAAACCTGCATGTGTCTAATTTCACTGAAGTTCTGCCACATGTGAATTCTACCAACCCGCATTGGAGCAGCGTGGTGGAATAAGCTCCAAACCTTCTCCTCAAAAAGAGGAGAGGAGGCCTTTAGCCCAGCAGTGGGACATTCACAGGCTGTTACGGTTACGGTTATATATTTTATAAATTCACAATTATATATGAATGATACTAGTTTTATTAGTGTATAATGCTTAGTGTATGTTTGCTATGTGCTTAAAGGAAGGCGCAATTATTTCGAAGATAGTCATTCATTGCGAAGTCGTTAATCAAAGTCCACTGGTAAGGTGGATACAATTAGAAAGAGGTTACTTCTGCTGACTTATATAGTAAGAAGGAATATTGATTTACCAAATCGTTACAAGGGCAAAATTGCTCTTTAAGAAGGTTGGACAGGGATTGGAGAAGGATTTACGGTAGCAGGCGAAAGCGATCCCGTGGCGCTCCTCGCTAAGACGGAAGGGGTACCGCTGGTTATTAGTGGGTATTCCGATGTTCGGGGCGCACTCGGCGCCTTGGACACCGCCACATATAGTCCCCACTTTTCCCGTGTGGGAAACGCGTAACGCGTGTTTCCGGTGATAAAAAAAAGTTGTTGGAGAAGGAGAGCTTATGATCGAATTCGGGGGCACGCCATGAAAAAGGCCTATGTCCAGCAGTGGACTGACACATGCCGATGATGATGATGTTGGTAAGAAACGCAATAGTTACTGTTTTATATTAATTGTAGTGAATGTGAACTGATTTAATGTACTGGTGGTAGGGCTATGTGCAAGCCCGTCTGGATGGGTACCACCCACTCATCAAATATTATGCCGCTAAGCAGCAATACTTAGTATTATTGCGTTCCGGTTTGAAGGGTGAGTGAGTCAGTGTAACTACAGGCACGAGGGGCATAACATCTCAATTCCCAAGGTTGGTGGCCCATTGGCGAGGTAAGGAATGGTTATTATTTCTTACCTCGTCAAAATCTATTGGCGGTGGTGACCACTTACCGCCTGCCTATAACATAAAAAAAATGTGTAAATCAACTCTATTTAAAATCAACATCAAAATCCGTTCTAAATCTGTCCAAGTATAAACTGATATTTAAACATCAAACAATGAAACATACATATGTATAACATATGTTTTATCTCTCTGACAGTTCACTTTTTTTTTCAATATGAGCGATGAAGGTCTTCATGAAAATCAATGATAAGAAACTAAATATATATTTAAATTTAACTATGAGTTTACGGTATAGCTCAGCTCGGAGCTGGCTTAAACAAACTCAAATTTGAGTTACTGTGCTGCAGCTTAATAGCAAAATAAATAGTTCGCGGCTTACAAATATTTGCGAGAAAATATTTAATAAATTCTCGTATTGCCAGAATTTGTAAAAACACAAAGGTTTCGTACGTTTGATATAATTCGAATATATTTATTTGCAAAGGTTCATGTATCGTTTTTTATGCTACAGTATTTTTTTTACTACAGTCATAATTTTTTGTTTTCATTATTTCACTTGTGTTATTAATTTAGTTGAAACTAAACTGTTTGTTTTAGTAATTATTTGTACCTAGTATATAGTAAGTTTTCCGTGCCTTACTAAAACAAAAAAAAAAAAAAATCAACTGCATCTCTATTGTCTGTGCACTTAATAAAAAAAAAATATACTGTGCTGTCTAGAATGAACCGTTGAGTCATATATGAACGCTTTACGTTTTGTGTTTTGTCTGTGGTATTGACATCGATCTGTATTCATTCATCATGATGACTAAGTCTAAGCGAAGCGTTGTATAGCTATACCACAGTACGATCTCCAAGATACAAGTTTCCCAGTTCAAAGGATAGTGATTTTGAACTGTAATAGCAGTAATTAAAACTCGTGAATTTTAACTAAAAACCTGAGTTCAAATAACATAGATTGTATTTATTATATTATTATTTTTTGTTTATATTGTATCTGTAAGCCGAGATGGCTCAGTGGCAAGAACGCGTGAATCTTAACCGATGATCGTGGTATCAAACCCGGGCAAGCACCGCTGAATTTTCATTTGCTTAATTTGTGATTAAAATTCATCTCGTGCTTGACGGTGAAGGAAAACATCGTGAGGAAATCTGCATGTGTCTAGTTTCACTAAAATTTTGCTATATGTGTATTCCACCAGGCCCGCATTGGAGCAGCGTGGTGAAATAATCTCCAAACCATCTCCTCAAAAAGGGAGAGGGGGCTGTAGCCCAGCAGTGGGACATTCACATGCTGTTACTGTGTTATCATCGCGAGGAAACCTGCATGCGTCGGATTAAAATGTGCGGCATGTGTTTGACATATTAGAGAACAATGTGTTTGAATTTAAAAAAAAAATAAATTTAAAGTTTCTAGATTAACACTTTGACATAAATTACTAATATTTCATTAAATTTTTAATTCTATATTGTATAGTATTATCTATTTTTTCTGCATTAATTCATATTTGCACGCGATTTCGGTAAAACGAGCTTGGACACACAATTTATTTTTATTTTACTCACCATGTTTGATGCAAATAAATGAAATATTATTCTTATTTGTACAATCCAAACGGAATTCTAGCAGCGATGAGGATTAAGATAAAAAATAGCCTAGCTTAGAACACGTCACAGCAATGATACTGTCCAAAATAAAATACATATTAGTTTGTCAAATTTAATTTGTTTTAAGTTAACTGTGGCGTGGCGTCTAAAGAAATTTAAAAAAAAATATCTCAAAAAAGCTAAACCGCCAAATCTTCCGACGCTCTCCCGCTAATTAATTATAAGGCAGGTGCAAACATTTTCGAGTAATCCCCCGAAAGTAGTATCGACCAGTAATGTTGTACTTAGGTTTTATTACACGTCTAGACTAGCGCTCAGGTGGCGCTATGTAATAAACACGAATGTATGAATTATTAGAATCTTTATATAACATTTTTAATTCATTTTTTTAAATACTTAATAACATTCATCACTGATAACGGTCAAAATATATATTTAAGATTTAGATAACAACGTTATTTCTTTAAATATGTTTTATATATTTGATGGATAATCTTTAATTATTTTAAACAGATTAAAAACAAATAATACGATTTTTTTTTCTTCAGTCAAAAGGAAGACGAAGACCTTTGCAAAAAATATTTAAAAAAAAGAAAAGAACGTCACAATAGTGTCTAGCTTATTGAGCATGCCAAGACGGTAGAGTTTGAGTTCGACTTTAGAAATAGACAGCTTTAGTCTGCATCTGGTAAGATTTTTTCGAACTGCCGTCCCATGATATGACCAATAAAGACAGATTACACATGTGCGCAAGCACACACTTTTGCCACATAATATTAAGTGTGCAGTTGTTTAGGTTAGAAATAGGCTAGGGGGACATCGTCATATAAATAACCAGTGAGCTCGTTTCGTCGATAATTTAATTTTTCATTAAATATTTCTGTAAAATAAAGTCTTTGTAATTTACATAAACATTTCTTACTAGTATATTTTTTATCTTTCAAATCTAAGTTATGTCAATTTTTTTTTTTTTTTTAATCTGAATATATTTTAGTTAAATATACCGTTGTTTGGTTTATAAAGACTTGTTGTTCTAGTTGCTCATTGGTCTAGTGGGTAGAAAAGGTCGCAGATCCTGACGTCCTGGGTCCGAACCCCTGGTGGGGCCAATAAAAAGTTATTGGATTTTTCTGTCGAAAAATTCTCATTAGTAGCCCGGAGTTTGGAAGTTGGAAGTGTGTACGATCCCGTGCCTCGAAAAGCATATAGGTCCTGCTCCTGATCTTTTCCGGTCGGATTTTCCGTCCCATCGGATTATAAGAGTGAGGGAACGGAGATATTTCATTACATACTTCAATTAATGTTATTAAGTAAATAAACATTTGTATACTGTTAGTCATAAAAATATGTAAATAGTTACATTCCGATTTCATATAACATTAAACTTTACTGGTGGTAGAGCTTTGTGCAAGCTCGTCTGGGTAGGTACCACCCACTCATCAGATGTTCTACCGCAAAACAGCAGTACTTGGTATTGTTGTGTTCCGGTTTGAAGGGTGAGTGAGCCAGTGTAATAACAGGCACAAGGGATATAACATCTTAGTTCCCGAGGTTGGCGGCGCATTGGTGATGTAAGCGATGGTTAACATGTCTTACAATGCCAATGTCTATGGGCGTTGGTGACCACTTACCATCAAGTGGCTCATATGCTCGTCCGCTTTCCTATTCTATAAAAAAAAATACATAAAGTTTTAAATAGCTTAATAATTTAATGGAAGCTTCCCGTAACATGGTAATTCAAACGTGCTTATAAGGCGTTGCGTAAACATAGGGACTTTAGAGTCTTGTACCTGATACAAGCTACCTTTGAATATTTTATTTTCATACAATCAATATGAAATCAACCATAAGTGCGCAGCGTAGACACTTTTTGTGTCCAGTAGCTTCCGCTTGAAACATATCGATCGTCAAACAAAAAGTATTCGTAATAACTAAAAGCGAATAGAATAATCAACACAAGCGGGAGTGGTGTTTCTTCATTTTTTTTTTTTTTTATAAAATAGGAAGACGGACGAGCATATGGGCCACCTGATGGTAAGTCACCAAACGCCCTTAGACATTGGCATTGTAAGAAATGTCAACCATCGCTTACATAGCCAATGCGCCACCAACCTTGGGACTAAGATTTTATGTCCCTTGTGCCTGTAATTACACTGGCTCACTCATCCTTCAAACCGGAACACAATAATAATAAGTACTGCTGTTTTGCGGTAGAATATCTGATGAGTGGGTGGTATCTACCCAGACGAGCTTGCACAAAGCTCTACCACCAGTACAATCATATCATCATAGTATCATCGACAACCATCGTGAAACTGACGGAAAAGAAGCAACGAATCGTTACCAGTGACCAGAAGAAGCCACCGACGACTGTCCGATTGTCGCTTCCGAACACAACAACTACGGACTCCAGTGACGGTGTCCCGTGTCGGGAACAAAATGTGTCTTCGCTTGCGCACCGATTCTACCTGACTTAAAAATAATTTGATTATAATTTAAAAATAATAATAATTTAAGGCTTTACTTTTAAAAGCTCCTTATATATCAAGTTGTATAAAGCACGCATTTAATGTTAAATGTTTTAAGGGGTGTCATATGTATGTTTTAATTATTATATATTTCACTTCGAACTTGTCTTAGATGAATAGGAACAAAGTATGACAGTTTGAATATATTTATTAACATAAATTAAATAATGACGTGTAGTTGTCGGTATAGTTCGCTAAGTTTTTTTGCACTCCGTGCAGATAGAATTGATACGTCACACTTGTGATATTGCTGAACACAAACTTCATGCTTATGTGACTCTGAAAAATAAATAAATAAATTATCTGTAATATAATATTATATAATAATAATAATAATAGCCTGGGACATTATTCACAAACGGATATCTGATCCCAAATTAAGCAGAGCTTGTGCTATGGAAACCAGACAACTGATATACTACATATACTATTTTTCCTTTGTAGATACATACTTATATAGATAATTACACCCAGACTCAGGACAAACAGACATGTTCATGCACACAAAAATCTGTCCTAGGTGGGAATCGAACCCACAATCTTCGGCGTGAAAGGCAAGCATTCACCAACCACGCCAACCGGCTTGTCATAATATTATATATATTAGCTCTAGCAACACAGTCTTCACAGTCAGATACTATGCAACTGAAAGGTTTTACTCGAACGCTATATATATATATATATATATATATATATATATATATATATATATATATATATATATATATATATTTTAATAAATAAACTCATTCAAAGCACTTCACTTTCACCAGCGTGTTCGCACAGCAATATGATTAAATTAAACTTTGGTTTAGTTTAATTAAACATTAACGGCCATACTTATAAATGGTGCTAGTGGTGCTCATTAAACAATGCCGTTTCTTCTTTCAAACGTTAAATCGATAATGACAGAAAGAGATAAATCAGTGTTTGTACCCGTAATAATCATAATGATAAAGTTTATTTACTTAAAAAAGATAGATTTGAAGTTTACCGTCAGGTGACTTCTTTTAAGCTCCCGTGGTCTTTCAGGTCCCGTGCCAGAAGTGCCATATTAAAATATAACATAATTTAAACTTTAAATTAAAAAATCTAGTCATAGTCCGTTAAAAAACATACATAGCTCAATCGATGTATTGAAAATATTACGAAAACGTCATCCACATATGGAGTGCCGCGTGTACTAAATATATCAAAATATATTTTTTTTATATTCAAACCGTTTGCCTTATTTGAGTCTTTTGAAGTTTAACTAAAAAGTAGACAAAAACGCGTTTCCGTCATTTGCGTTGTTGATACGTTTGTGCAAATATTATGAAATAGATTCGCTTCTCATTTGCGTCAATTACTACGTCAAGTGCCGTTTCAAGAAATATCGTACACAAATTCGATCTTGATGTTTTACCCTTAGTATATTTCGATTAAAATTAAAAAGCAGAATTTCATCATTTGAAAGTGCACAAAGTCCTTCATTTTGAATTTTATAGATGGTCTCACCATAAAAAACAGACAATCTTTTTATTGTACAACTTTCCTGTCCAAACAATAACTTTGAGTCATATGTGGCTGTCAGATAAGGAAATTGTTAAGGAGTCAAAGAGACTCAATAATCTAGGCTCTGATTTGAGAATCTAGTAAGCATCGCTATAAATTGAGTACTGCCAATATAAGTCCAAAATTAATCCATTTTAAATTTCATTTTATACTAGCCTCTATTAATTATCTATGGCTCGTTTTCTGCTTGTTAGATTAACTTTATCTTAAACTATAAATGGAAACATGTTTACTTATACGTATGTATAAACAATTTAATAGCCTAGATTTAAGGTTTAAAATTTTACCAGATACACCAAAAAAGATACTGAAAATTAATTTACATTATGCGAAGTGATGAACTTGCAAATTTGAGTAAGTGAGTTAGTATTGAGTTGAATATGACGTACCTGCAACATTCCACCGTCAGTAATATAACCTCTGCTAGATACTCCATCGTGTCGCACAATCACTTTGAGTTTTGTTAGGATGTACCCGAAATCCTCGGTCGCATCGTATCTGTGCTAAAATGTGAAATTTAATTATTAAGAAACAATATGTGCAGTGTGCATCATCTAACTAAAGACCATTTCTTAGTTTTTTATACTTAATAAATTATTACATTTTCAAAAAGGCAAAGGTATTCTACTATACAGCCTTGACATTTAATAGTAAGAATACAGTTAACCTCAAAATACACAGATAAATAATAATAACAGTTAAACATTCAAAACAGACGAGGTAATATTCAGCAATTCAGATAATAAAATAAAATAATATGCAATAAAATCAATCGCAGGATCTTAGGACCTACTTAATATGTTTTGAAATCACAGAATGGCAGCATTGTCGTATTATCATCGTATTACATTTATATATGTATTATTATCGTATTACATTTGATTATGCGTCGGTAACTTGAGCCTGAATATCTAGTCCAATTGTAGTAAATATTTTTGTACTAGATAGTCTGTTTATTAAGAATGGTGTTAACTTCACGCTATTGCTCTTAGCAACGAAACAGTAATCATAAACATCAACTAATCAGGTAAAGTCTATGAAAAAGGGGTTCTATATACTAATATTATAAACGCGGAAGTTACTCTGCGTGTATGTTTGTCTGTTACATTTACACGACTAAACCACTGAACCGATTTTGATAAAATGCTTACTTAATAAAAAACCTATTTTGGTAAAAGGTAAGAACCCCGAGGAAGGACATTGGCGTAGCATTTTTTTTACATTTTTTTTTAATTTTTATTTATTTATTATATCTATAATAAATATATATCTTAAACAATATATACGATAGTAACTACAATAATATAATACTATGTCGTCGCTACTAACGCCCTCCAATTCCACAGCACATTTATTTATTATTTGTTCATTATAAACATAACAATCAAATATCATTTAATTTAACAAAATATAATATATAAATATATACATCTAAATATATATACTATAAGGAAGGGATGGGCTAGGAAGGAAAAATAGGTTAGGTCAATGTTATATTGATTGTTTTAGTAATGATTCAGTCTCATCATAGCCCAAATCGAGAAGCCAGTTGGTCATTTGAATTTTACACTGGTAAGTCGTAAGTGAAAAAATATTGTTATATAAAATTGAGCTCAAATAATTGTATTGGTGACTTGCGATCGCTGATTTAAATTGAATGATCCGGCAAACTCTATCACTTTTGCGTTGTTAGATACAAACTTAGTATTATAGGGAATATTTTTATGCTTCCGAAGAATTGTTTGCAGTATATACAGTTGACGCACTGTGAGAACTTTACAAGATTTATATTCCATTTACATTCCTTCCACCTGTCCCCCCATCTTAGCGAAAACTAGTATACAATAATATATGTAATTAATATAAGCCCGGTGAAAGCACAGCTTGTCACAAATACGCTGGATTTCCAATATATACTCTCTATCTATCTATTATGTAGCTGTTTCCTTTTTCGGTTAAAATAATTAAAAAAGAACCATCACAGCGAACGCTTACTTAATAAAAATTAATATCCTAAAATAATCATTCCTTAACTTTTTAACTTGGAAACTTCACCTCGTCTATAATAAAACTTAATATATTACCTTAATTAACAAAATATAATTTTAACAGTTAATATACACGTAGATTCGGTCTTGTGTTATTTGTATAAAGGTTATAGTTAATTAAGCTTGGAAAATAATGATATATTTGAAGAATTAAAAAAGAATATAATAATTAAAGTAAAATTAAAATTTATACTAACATTTTCCGAAGGGTAACTCAGGGTGAGTGTGACGTCCTGCGCGGGAAAAGTCCAGGCCCTCGTTCCGAATAGTAGAAGGTCTGATTCTGTAAATAATTATCATCATTTACGAATAACTTTTTTTCATATTTATTTTCTATTAATTTTATAACCTAATTAATGATGATAAGCTTGGTGGTAAGGCTTTGTGCAAGTCCATCTGGGCAACTCACTCATCATATATTCTACCTCTAAACAGCATTACTTATATTACTTTATATACAGGAACAAGGGACATAGCATCTTAGTTTCCAAAGTTGGCGTATCAGCGATGTATGTAATTACTACCTATTTCATTAAAAAAAAATTATTGAATTACTTTGTTTAATTATCGAAAAGGAAAATTATTACTATAATATTATTTATATTTAATTAACTTGGTAATATTTTTTATTTATTGTTTTATAACTTTCGCTTAGAGTTGTGTATTTTAAATATACATATTATACTATGTATTAAACTATTTGGTATGTTATATTAATGGAACAAACAACTAACATTAAAATATTTACGAAGAAAACTTCATTTCTATATATTTAAAAATAATATATATGTATATATATATATATATATATATATATATATATATATATATAAAATAATTCGGTTATTTTTCAAAGCTTTAAACTGTTAGGGAGTTTTTTGAAATAGCAAAAAAACTAACATAAGATATGTATTGAAAATAAATGTATATATTATTAGGCAGGTTTAGACCGTTACCAGATAAACGACACATAAAAAAATTTGCTCTATCAAAATAACATTAACTGAAGTCTTTATATAATAGTATTTTACTTACCTCTCTCGATCTCTGCTCGACAGTAATACTTTTGTACAGTCTTAAACAACGAGCTACTCATTAATTCACCACCACTAATAAAATCAATTTCGTCATCTTTTATCTCCGATAAATATGAAACGTCCTCTTTCAAATCCGTCACTGGCTGACTGGACAAGCACACACGAAAAAAATAAAAAAGAAATATTATCTTTTTCATAATAACCTCTTTTCATAATAAACTTATTTTTCATGCGTTCGTTTTGTATCACTTTTATGGAATATTTAAAACAGACCTGATTATTAACATTACAGACATAATGATATTAATGAGTGCTAATAATCACATAATTAATTACAGAAACAGAATAATATATCGAGTAACGATAATATTTATGCTCTTATCTGATAATAATTAAAAAGAATAGTGACGTAATTATAAAGATACGATTACACTCAGCTATCGTTTAAATTTGAAGTATTATTAGGTAAGTCTGTATAATAATTTGTATTTTATATCATAATAATGAATATATTTTTAATTATATACGAGCTACCCATCCCGACGCCGCAATATTTACTGACTTATATAACTCAATAGGCGCACGCCAGTAGAGGTCTCAGTCGGCATGATTTTTCTGTTTTCAGACAGAGGAGGAATTTGTTTTATTATATGTGTGATAAGTAGAAGATTTAAGTAGATTCACTGGTGTTAGGGCTTTGTGCAAACCCGTCTGGGTAGGTACCACCTATTCATCAGATATTCAACCGCAAAACAGCAGTACTAGTTATTGTTGTGTTCCGGTTTGAAGGGTAAGTGAGCCAGTGTAATTACAGGCACAAGGGATATAACATCTTAGTTCCTATGGTTGGTGGCGCATTGGCGATGTAAGCGTTGGTTAACATTTCTTGTAATGCCAATGTCTATGGGCGTTGGTGACCGCTTACCATCAGGTGGCCCATATGCTCGTCCGCCAACCTATACTATATAAAAAAAGTAATATCGAAAAAAAAAAAAAATTGATTTAATGTCAAATAAGATACTAATTATTCATTTACAGTTTCAAATTTAATTTTTATTTTTTGATTTTTATAATTAATCTTGTGCTGAAAGAATTAAAACATCGTAAAAATATACCGGATGAAAATCTGCCGCATATGTATCTACCAACCCGCATTGGAACTGCGTGGCGGAAAGAGCTTCAAACATTTTCCTTTAAAGAAGAGAAGGTATTATTCAATCCAGCAATGAAACATTTTATTTTTTTCTACATTTTTATTTTGATCAAAGTAAATTATTTTACAACTTATGTTCCTGTGATGTAAATACAGTTATATATCTACTATACATATATAGGAATTGATTATATATCTGATCGAGGTGAATAGATTTTGACAGTGTTTGACCGATCACATGTCCTGCGTTGCCGTGGCCGAAATCAATCAGAAGGACAGATCACTATAAAATATAGATTTAACGAAATACAGGAAGGCATTATATATGTATATATTATAGATACTAGTTATATATATATATTAACGCTATCTTGTAAAAGACGTTGAAAAACAAAATAGTTATATTATTGTTATAAGAACTGATTAGAACGCATTTATGTATCTTAATATCCTCCAGACCGATTTCGGCCACGGCGGCCAATCTCAAGAGAGATTAGCCAACTACGCAGGAGATATTACAGTGCACAAGTGTGTGCGCGAACACAGCTGCACTCTCTATTCCCTTACTCTCATAATCCGATGGGACGGCAATCAGACACGACCGGAAAGAGTTCAGGTGCAGGACCAACGGCTTTACGTGCTTTCCGAGGCACGGGAGCATACACACTTTCAACTTCCAGACTCCGGGCTGCTACTGAGAATTTTTAGACAGAAAAACCCAATAACTTTAATAGCCCGACCTGGGAATTGAACCCAGGACCTCCGGGTCTGCGGCCTTACATCAAGCCACTAGACCAACGAGGCAGTTAATTAAAAAGGCATTTATGTATGTATATCAATAATTAAGTGTTTTGTTTTATCATTTAAGTGCTTCGATTTAAATAGCTACTGGAATTATATTATAATAATAATTGTTATAAGCGAATGTTTATTATTTTAAACGAATTTGAAGTGCTTTAATCACTATAATGTTTATTTTTATACATATGTAAATGGTTGGTGGTAGGGATTATTTTTCACAGGCTCTCACTGTACTGTAAAAAATATTAACCATCCCTTACATCGCATTGATCACGTGAAAAGAAAAGACACAGCATTGTGTAACTAATCCTCCCCTAAACGTCATTAAAATATTTATATGGGCACACTGCTAGCACAAAAAAAAAACAATAAATAATGAAAAACAAAAAAATTAAGAAATAGAATTAACATAGAAATACATCTTTACGTATCAATAGTGTGTCGTCACAAACATGCTAGCCACTCAGCGTAAGTTGGCAATACCAACTTATAACGGGCCCTCGAGTAGCAACACTGATTTCTTATTTGATTGCCACTCAGCGAGAAATGTCATATCTATGTAAACAGAAATATTATTTCAATTAAAAAAATAAAAAAAAAATACATTAAACAATACTTTCGTTGGTATTAAATTTTTCTCGAGCCTTATCTAAATACATAAGAAACACAACAATTCAATCCGAATATAGATTTTTTTGTATCTTTTTTTAACAAATTAAATCTTTTGAACTAATCAAAAAGCTAAACCGGCTCCCACCCTTTGATAGGTCCTCATTAGAAAAACTTTACTATTGTAATGGGCTGTTCTACTCGCCGCTTACAATGGAATTATAAAGAGCTGTTAATACGCCATATTCGTTGCGAATTTATGTTATATTATCCTCACTTCTTTGAATTACTTTACATTTAAGCACACACAGGCTTGTCTTATTTCTGTATTGTAGGTTACTTATAAAGTCATATTATTTTGAAAAGAATATGGAAAATTCTCGCTGCTCTAGCGGCTGGTAAATATTGCTGAAAAAACTCACCACAAATTAAAAATCCAGCTCAAGCCATAACAGTAGTTGGATTTTTCTGTTAAGATATTCATTATCATTAGCAATCTGGAGTCTGCAGTGGTAATGGTGCCTCTTAAATCACGTAATGCCAATTGGTCTTGCGCTTGACTTCTTTCGGCTGTATTGGCGGCTGCAGATTAGAAGGATTATTTCGATTCAGAGATATATTATTGATAACTTAGTAAGTATCGTATTGCCGTCCTCTCTCAGTCGCTTTTCAAATATCTCAAATAACTGGACATTGCTAATAAGTTATCTTTTCAAAGAAACTTCTAGAACGATCATTCGTAGAAATGATACTACCCATTTACTGCATTTATTAGCTGTCTTATGTCAGCAGATAGTAGACGAAAATTAAAGAGTTCAAATAGCTTGTGTTAGAAATATGTCATATCATTGAAAAATTCCAAATTGTCTATGGTTTCATCTTAATACCATTGATTAGACTCGTGAGGTCTATGCCGGATAACTCTGTGACAATTAAAACGTAGATAATGGATTGTTATAAACAAGACAAAAGACTTAAACACTTGCCGTCTTTATATATATTTACCTTTAACTATTTAAGGTAAATATTTTACTACTTCAATATTATAATATTTATAATTCATAAATATTTATTTAGTATTAAAATTTTGTAAGACTTTTTAAGCACACAAGCAACGAATTACTTCATTTTTTTCTACAAAATCATTCATTTATTCAATACTAATATTTTTTTAAGATAATACATATATTGTGCTTATTTTGTAAATATAACTAATGTTTTATTTATTATCAATAAAAAAAAAACACAATCATTCATTCAACCTACGGTGTTAGCCGCTCTTACGAAATCTATAAAACAAAAATAAAAAACTCACCATTCAAACGTTCTCAGCTTCTCGGGGCGATAAATAAATTACTTTATACGCCTAATTCCATTCCGATTCAGTAATAATTATTTTTATTATTTTAATATATTTTTTATTGATCTTATGACACTATCTAGATTATACGTTGGAATACTCGATTATGGAATATGAGATAGTTATATGTCAAGTCAGAATATTTATTAAATACAGATATTATGCGTTTCTTTTAAAATCGAGCATACTTCTGTGAGTAAATAACCAATAAAAATATTAATTTTGTAACAAAATTCTTGCGACATGACGATATGCGCTCGGGAAATGGGTGATAAACTTTTGTAACTTCCATTTGAAAAATAAAAGAGATGGATTAAGTATCTAAAGAATGAAATGATTAACCATTTCTAAGATAATGTAATTATGTGCTTTATTTACTAATCGCCATACATATAAACGTAGCGACACTTTAGTTAAACATTGATTTCGCTCTTTCTGCCATTATTGATTTTACATTCGAAAGAAGAAGACAGCATTGTTTATTTTATCACACGCCAAACGACGTTCATATTTTGTCACCAAATGAATAAGTGTATCTTTTTATACTTTTGCTGTTTGTTACACATACGTTTTTAGTTCACGGAATCGATTCCGATTCACCTTCTCCGCAAAAAAGAAAGGATTTATTTGCCAAGCAATGGGGGATTCATATACTTTATACATAGACAGGCTTTTCCCGTACACTCTAAAAATTATTTTCTTAACACATAAATACACTGGCCTCCAAAAAAATCGACCCACCTACATTTTTTGTAAAAAAGCTATCGTATGGTTTTAGACTACCACATATTTATATTTTTAAGAGTGATAATGAAAAAATGCAATTGTAGGATTGTACAAAAACAGAAATAGTGCGCAAAAAATAGGTTTTTAGGTAAATATATGACAAAACACGAAAACACAAAATTTTACGCAATTTTATTTTTTTGTGTACAAAACGATTATGCCGTTTGTTTTTAAATTTGGGTGCCTAAATCTTACTTTAATAGGAGTGTTTCCTCCTCTTGACCTAATCACTGCCTGCATACGCCT
Source organism: Nymphalis io (assembly GCF_905147045.1). NCBI lineage: Eukaryota > Metazoa > Arthropoda > Insecta > Lepidoptera > Nymphalidae > Nymphalis > Nymphalis io. The sequence goes on along the minus strand of NC_065910.1, from coordinate 2,733,714 downwards.
ATTAAGTGACCTGATTAGCTTTTTAATGTCTTCCTGTGGGGTCCGTTGCCATTCTTCAGTTAGGGCAGCTTCCAGTTGATTCAGGGTTTCTGGAATTGAATTTCGTGCTCGAACCGTACGTTTTAGCTGGTCCCAGAGGTGCTCTATCGGGTTTAAGTCCGGACTATTGGCTGGCCACTGCATAACTGGAATTTCGACTTCCCTGAGATAGTCTTTAACAATTCTAGCGACGTGAGGTCGTGCGTTGTCGTGCATAAGTTGGAAATTATCCCCAATATATCCAGCGTAAGGCATCACATGAGGCTCCAGAATGTCCGTTATGTAAGTTTCAGCATTAACAGCACGATTACGGAAAAAAACCAGCTCTGTGCGTCCCGTCAAAGAAATACCTCCCCAAAACATTGTAGAGCCTCCACCAAATCGGACTGTTTCTCGAATGCAACACTGAGAGTAGCGTTCTCCTGGCCTTCGCATGACGTTACGTCGTCCATCAGAGCCTACTAGAGACATTCGGCTTTCATCACTGAACAATACTGTCTCCCATTGGTCCAGTGTCCAATCGACGTGCTGCCTAGCAAATTGTAGTCTTGCTTGTCGATGGGATGCTGTGAGTTTTGGTCCTGTTGCTGGCTTGTGAGGGGTTAAGTTTTGCTCTCGAAGTCTTCTTCTTACAGTATTTTCACTCACAGACACTCCACGACTTTCTCGGAATCTACCTTGAACGTCAACAGCCGAAAGATGACGGTTTCTTAAAGACGTCAAACCAATAAAACGGTCATCGGTCGGGTTCGTGACACGCCCCCTGCCAGATCCTGGTCTCCTGCGATACTCCTCAGTCTCCAAGTAGCGTTTGTACACTCTTCGCACCGCTGAACGACTTAATTTTAGTGTTCTAGCCACATTTCGCTGACTTAACCCCTGATGAATAAGAGCTACGACTTGAGCAGCTTCTGCTTCAGTAGTATCCATTTTTTATGTTTAAACTTATTAAAATTATTGTTTCAACAAAGTTTCATACACTTAATCAATAATAAACATCGAACCGAGATGACTCCGCGTTAAGAACTGGAAATAAACTAACCATGCACTTTGTGCACAAAGTAACGTTTTCTTATCAATACTTTAAAAATATTCCAAATATCCTCAATAACACTTACAACTCCTCCAAATCAATATCAAGTGGGTAATAAAATGTTAAATGTATGTCCCATAAGTAAAACAATCCACCTAGGTCGTCGCATAGTTAAGATAACAACTTTGTAAGTAAAAAAATACGGGTGGGTCGATTTTTTTGGCGGCCAGTGTACATTATCTATTTCGTTTATTCATTTTTAATATTTATTTTCTGACACTTCACACAATTCAAGTGTCAGAAAGTTTTCGTCACAACTTTTGCAACACAATACGCGTCATCTGCTAAAATTTGGTAACAATTTAATTGTTTAAATTATTTATAATTGAAACGTTACATAAAATAGATTCTTTATGCTCACACAATTAAAATTTATACATATATTATATTTATTTTCTTTCTTTGCAATTAACGTTTTATGAATTTATTTGCTATAAAATTATACAAGGCGTTTTTAATTAGATTCTACCATTCTACTAAGAATAATAAAAAAAAATATGATGCATATTAGGTTTTATTAATTATGTACATTATAATATGCTTATAAATACTAATACATACTGCTATTTAGTAACAATATAAATTGTTAAGTGTATGTTCCATATATAAATATTTTTTTATTGATGCAAGTATTATATTTTTGGCTCTAAATGATTTTAAGTCTATCTGTATAAGCACAATTTATTTCCTCACAATTCCTCAGAGACTAAATAATGGAGATCGTAAGACAATTACATTTTGATAGATATAATATAACAATATCTTTGTTTGTATTGGTAGAAAAGTTGTCACATTAAAAACATAATCAATTTCGTATCAAATATAAGTCTTATCAATTTTGGCTTAATTATTTAAAATATAAATAAAAACAAATAATATGTGTCTCATAACTCTTAATATTTGATTATACAATACAAATAAAAGTACTTTAATTAAAATTAATACCATAAATTTCTACAGTAAAATTAAATCCGCCCCAGAGGGCACTTCGTAAATGCACATTAGCGTATGTCAGTCCAACGCCCCCCAAATCGATCTCAGCGGAACCCCCTTCTTCAGAATTATCTATAATGTTTAAAGCTGTAATAATATTATCCCTTTCTTCATAATATTTTGGAAAAGCGACATCTTCCGTCCGAACAGACAAAAAAGGCATTTTAACATGTTCACTTCTGTGGATCAACTTGTCATCAAATAATCTCTTACCTTCGTAAACACTTTCAGAATTCACTTTACAAATAAAGAGAATTAAAAAGAAAATAACGTCACTATTTCCCGCCATTATACTGTCAGATTTATTATGCTTAGTATTTAATCTGTGCAGATTATATTTGTCCCTTTTTTTAGTATTTGTTGTTAATTTTTTATATTTTGAAAGGCTGACATTGTCACGTTTATATCAAACGTGTGAAAATTCGTGACTGATAAGTTTCGATAAGATTGATAGATGTTCGCCATAGATGATAATCGCATGATAGAAACATAATTTTATCCGATGATATTGTTAAGTAAAAACATTATTAAAGATAAAAGTAATTGATAACTTTCATATTATTGAAAATGAAAAGGTTAATGGCGTGAAATCTTTTGACATTGAAAAAATATTGGTATACGTTCGGAATATAACCTAAAATTTTAGGACTGCTTAGTTCCACATATGGAGTATAAAGGTAAGAAGAAGTATCTCATATGGCCAGGGCAGTACTAGAGATCCATGGCCTCCTAGGCATTTTGACATTTGAGGCACACCTATTCTCAGGCGGTTAGAGTAAAATTATATTATTAATGGCTGGGTGGGGCCCCTCGTCTGGCCGGGCTCCTATGCCGATGTCTTTTACGCCTATGCACAAATCTGAGGCTGCATATGCTTCACCCAAAAATGTGTTTGAAACAAAGAATCATAACTACTAGAATGGAGCTACTGTAGCTGTAGGGTGATACCTGAAATTAACAGTTATCGATGAAGTGAAGTCTGCTTAGGGAAAAATAGCATAAAATATTAGTATTTTCGCCGGCAGATTGCCCCAAGTGGGACGGGGGTACAGATGCTTATGTATTTCTCTATGTGTCAACGTGTCGATCGATTAGATAGACGTGAAAGTGTAACAAACAAATTCACTTTCCTATTTATAATGTTATTTAGGATTGAGATTTCTTTTATAAATAGTTGTTGATTAAATTACCGAAAATTAATGGTAATTTTTAAACGTACTAGGTAAATACATTGTTTTTACATATATATGACAAGTATAAACTAAAGAAATAATGAGATAAAATTATATATTTTTTAATCACAGTAAGTACTGATTGTTCTTAACTATTTTAAATAAAATTGTCAACAATAATCGTTTCACTCGATGGCTAATTTCTTTAATTTTCATACAATTTTAGCGACTCTTTTTTATACACAAAGATGCTTCTTTTTACTTCTAAGCTTTATGGTCAGTATTATCATTCGGAATATAACCTTAAATGTTTGCTCTATTTAATCGCACACAGATACAATATTCCAAATCAATGAAGCAATCGTCGTAGTTGTAGAGCTTAATAAAAACTAATATTTTTATACGAATATTAATAGTATTAGTACTGTCATTAATAATCCTAAAAATTAAATTGTGACACTACCTGATTATAAAAACATGCAGGAACATTAAAATAACGTAAATCAAAAACACTGAAAAGATACACCAAAGGCACGAACCTAACGCCTGTGGACTTGTGAAAATAAAATTATAGATAAAAAATATGTCTATTTAGTCTGTGCATGCTTTTCAATCTTCACAGCGTAACAAATGTTATTGTTATAAGCGTTTCTATAATTATTATACTTGATAATATATAGAACAAAGATAAAAAATAATAGATATCTAATATATATTTTATGTGAATAATGTAGAAGTATGTTTTGTTATCAAGCGGCTTAATAATAAATTAAACTAAACGATGTTTTCTTTAGATAAAGTTAGATATTTCTCAGAAATAAGGAAAATTTAAACATGTTTCTCTTCATTGTGATAAGAAGATATAAGATAACAATATAACATACTACCGCGTTGACATTTTAGTATTCCTTTTTTACATCTGGCAACTTCAATTTTAGAAGTACATAGTAATCTAAAAATAAATATGATTTTTTCATAATATCGATTCATTGATTCCAAAATTTTCGTATTTAATTTGAAAAAAAGGTTAAATTTTTTAATGCTTGTAATTTAAAATATGTTTTTTACACTTATGTGTACGTATTGGTAGTATGCATGATGTTATGGTTTTGATTCAAATCGCATAACCTACTATAGTTCTGACAAAATGTATGTCAATACAGCTTATTTATAAACTTTGTTGGTTCACACTTATACTTCCTTATATATCGACATACATAAAAATTTCTAGTATTTAATTGTATCATTTTAGCAGTTTATTATTTATTAAATACATATGTACAATCGTAATATTCATAAAATAATCAAATGTTTTAAAGTTAATCGACCTTACTTATAAACGTTATTAAGCGGGTGATTAGTTAAGCAATGCAGTGTCTTCTTCGTTCGAATTTCAAATCAATAATGACAGAAAGAGCGAAATCAGTGTTTAAATAAACAGCCGCTATGTAAAGATCACAAATAAGGTCGTATATGTTTATTTTACGATAAAATTAGAAAGAGCGGAAGATTTTAGTTGTACGAATATATATGTTTTTTTTTAGATGTATCATTATATCCCTATAATTATATTCCATTCGTAAGAGTAAAGCCGTAATATAAACGTCGTTACCAAAATAATTTAATTGAATTTATTCACAGTATATTATATATTGATTTAAATATAACATGTAAATAGTTGTTTTTTTAATGTTGAATTACAATATTTTACGATGTATCGAGATTAATCAAGTAATTTAAGTACAAGCAACGAGGAAAAGCCAGTATACAAAGTCAAACATTAGTCTGAGAGTGCATTACACAAATTAATCGTCCAATGATGTTTATCTCGACGTAGTAGAGGCGATATTCGGTTAATTTGGCAAATGGCTCAGATACTGACCTCTGTCCAGGCCCCGACCTCGTTGATAAGGTAATGTGTATTAACATATTGAGCTTGGTTTACATGTCCCTGAATATGTGTAGTGTGTTTACTAATAAAATTCAAATTTTAGACTATCATGATACCGTTCAGAAATAGTTTTGTATTAATGTATTGTAATAATAAATCTTTTCTATTGTGTTTAATAAAATATGATCACAGTATTTTACATTAAGATTATAAATCGCGCTTACTGAGTGATGTTGGAAGAAGACATTATTAAATGTTTATGAGTAGGACACGGAATTGTCACAGATAAATAATTTCATGATTATCTGATTTCCGATTATGTCTATGGTATGTTCGGAAAAAAATATATGTTTTATATACAATGCCATAATAGCTTGTTTTGCCAGCGGTATTTTTTACTTTATAACAAGGAAAGAGTTCGGTCCTATTCAATAAAAGCGAAATTCTATAACCAAAATTTTATTTATAACAAGTCTTTGGAAAGTTTTTTACAAGATTTAAAACGTTACCTATTACTTTGTACGGATTATACAATTCTAATTTGTATTTGCATCACACTAAGCAAATACTAATCTCACGCTTACATTTAATCGTAGCCAATTTTTGCATTCCGAATATAATCTTAATTTATTATTATTAATTCTTATAAAATTATTATTAAAAAAATAACAACGGCCGTTCTAATGCGTGAGTCAGACTAAGCTAAACAGTGCATCTCTAGTAATTGAGATATGAAATCAGGATAAGTAAATGAAACTCCCTTTCGCAATATTAGTATGTAATTGTATTGATATTATTTCTTCATAGTAATGCAATATACATGTACTTCATTTAACGACAATATTTAATTTAAGTCAAGTGTTATCGTTTAACAATAGATGTTGTTTATACAAATCTGGGGCTGAATTCTACTAAATTATAATGACTAACGATACGTTCCCGATTCAATTCCGATCCAACTTTGAATCATCTGTATTTATTCGAATCGCAACCGAAGCGATAATATTTTAATATATATCGTTATGTCAAAATCAAACTTAATTCTTAACTCTTATAACAATAATTAAATTAAATAATAGGAAAACGGAAAAACGGCGACGATCACGCTTCGATTCGATTGCGATTAAGTGACAATTTGTTAGTAGATTTGTAGCCCCAAGTGATCATAAGAATTTATTGAATCCTATTTCAATAACTTTATTACATATATTAGGATATGTACAATGTTTTAAAGTTTATAAATTGCAACAACTA